>NC_083224.1:155464928-155764928 GCF_032191835.1 Heteronotia binoei
TTTATCAACTCTGTTAATAAATCAAGGTCCTGCTTTAGAGAAAATATAATATCTATTGTATCTTTTTAATTTAACATTTCACTTTGTGATGCCATTTTACTCCACAGAATAACTCAGTCTAATAATCAAAGTTGAAAAGTAAACCTTGCCCATCCTGGTTGATTAAAGTATGCTGGATGGAGCTTAAATATCCTATGTGGGATATTGTAAATAGGTCCCTTTCAGATGGGCTTTTTCCAAAGCCTCTCAAAGAGGTGATAGTCCATCCCCTCTTGAAAAAAACCAACACTAGATCTGGCCAAATGGGCACACTACTGGCCAGTCTTGAACTTACCCTTTTTGGGTAAAATTATCAAGAGGGCAGTAGTGCTGCAGTTGCAGAGCTTTCTGGAGGACACTTCTGTTCTAGACCCACACCCGTCCGGCTTTCACCTGGGCCATGGGATGGAGACAGTGCTGGTCACCTTAGTGGATGATCTCCAGCGACAACTGGATCAAGGCGGGTCAGCAGTACTGTTGTTGTTGGACCTGTCAGTGGCATTCAACATGGCCGACCACCGGTTGCTGGTTCACCACCTTGCCAACACGGGGATTCAGGGGTTGGCCTTGCAATGGCTTTCCTCTTTCCTCTGTGGTCGGGGAAAGGGTGGCGATCAGGGGACAATCATCCCAGAGACATCCGCTTAATTGTGGGGTGCCTCAGGGGGTGGTGCTCTCCCCAATGCTGTTTAATATCTATATGTGCCCCCTTGCCCAGATTGTCCAGAGATTTGGACTGGGTTGGCATCAGTACGCTGATGACACTCAGCTCTATCTGCTGATGGATGGCCGGCCTGCCTCTGGCCCTGGCGCTACAAGCCGTGGCAGAGTAGCTCAGATTGAGTCATCTGAAGCTGAATTTGATGAAGACAGAAGTCCTTTATCTGAGCAGCAGTGGCCTGGGAAGGGAAATCCCTCTACCAGCCTTTGATGAGGCACCACTGATATCGGTACCCAAAGTCAAGAGCTTGGGGGTGCTACTGGAGCCCACATTGGCTATGGAGGCCCAGATAGCAGCCACTACAATATCCGCCTTTTTCCACCTTAGGCGGGCATGATAGTTGGTCCCTTTCCTAGAGCACAGCGACTTAGCAACAGTGATTCATGCAACTGTCACCTCGAGACTAGACTACTGTAATGCCCTCTACATGGGGCTGCCCATGTCCCGAATCCAGAAGCTGCAGTTGGTGCAGAATGCAGCAGCCAGGTTGCTATTGGGTCTCCCTATTCGGGACCATATACAGCCAGGGCTGCGGAGATTGCACTGGCTGCCAATAGTATTCCGGATTTGCTACAAGCGGCTGGTGATTACCTTTAAAGTCCTATATGGCTGAGGACCTGCCTACCTTAGGGACCATCTCTCCCCACATATTCCCCAGAGGGTACTTAGATCTGGATCACAAAATCTATTAGCAATCCCCAGGCAGAGGGAGGCGAGATTGAAGGCTACTAGAGAAAGAGCCTTCTCTATTGTGGCCCCCCACTGGTGGAACCAACTCCCAGACGATGTTAGAGCCTTGCGGGACCTTGCCCAGTTCCGCAAGGCCTGCAAAACAACATTATTTTGAATGGCCTTCAACCAAAGTACATAGATGCCCAACACCACTGAATGTATGGCATGAATTTTAGCACCAAAACTGTTGTTTTAAAATTGTATTAATAATTTCAAACTGAAAACTGTTTTAACTTTTTAATTGATTTATTATTGTAATTGTTTTTATTGTTTTATTGTTGATATTACAATGTTGTTAGCTGCCCTGAGCCTAATTCGGCAGGGAGGGCGGGATATAAATACAATAAATAAATAAATAAATAAATAACTCAGAGATCCAGTTAGTCTATCCTTTCAAATCTCCACCAGCCGTATTTCTTGATTGTTGCTATTTCAGTTGCACTCAGACGACAAATACCAATCTCTTTGGAATATATTTCATTTGTTCAGACCAAATTATAACCAAATAATAGTCTCTTTATCACTTATTCAATCATAATCTGGGTTGATTTAAGTATCTATATTCAGTCAAATTCAGATTGTTGCTGGCATTCAAAGTTGTTCTTTTTATCTTTTGAAAGCCAGATTCACGGGAAAGTGTGTGTGTGGGGGGAATTCACCTCTCTCCCTTCCTTTGAACTGACCCGTTTGTTGTTATGTAAAATGACTCATTAGCCGATGGTATGAAAAGCAAACTTACTTGCAGAGTAGAATTGCCATGTTTGAGGTAGGAAAACAATGCATCAAAGGCTTGTTAGCAGAAAAGAAAGCAAGCAGTCGGGTGTTCACCTCTTTCTGTTGTAATGGCGATCATGGCGGTGGAGCACTGCAGCACACAAGCAGGACAGGAACAGCCGCTGCTATCTCCCTGTCTCCCTGCAAAAGCCCCATGCCAAAAGGAAACCCTTCCAGGGTCTCTGATTCAGGGGGGCCTCAAGAGACAAGCTCCACGGACCCCCACTGAGCTCAAGGCAACAGAACCCAGAAAACCTCAGTGTGATGTTTGATCAAAACTCTCTGTTACAAAAAACCTCCACCAAACTGGATTAATTAGAGGTGGGGCCAGATCATGCTGTTGTCTGATGGCAGCCTAGGTCTGCATTTTACAGGTTAAAAACCGCATAGGGAAAGTCCAGCATGCATAGTGAATCTGCTGGATACCCAAGACTGGTACTGTCTAACTGCTTCTAGTGACACTTTTGGGGTATCAATAAAAAAAACCCAACCATTAACTTCATTTGGGGAGGACTGAGAAATAGACTTCCTAGTGTGTTTATTCTTTAAATATACTTTATAGTTCTGGTCATTAGGTGTATTAACTCTAACTGCAAGTGCTGAAATGACAATGAGTGGAGGGAATCTGCTGATCCATTCTGCTACTTTGGTCCTTCCCTCTGACAAAAGGCTCCTCCCTGATACAAAAAGGGAAAATCCATTTACACTGGAGGACAGTGACATATTATCAAGATAAACAAGACTGGGGTTTGCACAGATAAACTTCTATGCAGCTTCCCTTCATCTGATCATTAAGCTCCTGGCACCATCACCATGATACCAGATTAATCCCTGCTTTGGCATGACAACAGTGCTATAAAGAACATTTACTTCCATTCCCCTTTCATTAACATTTATGTACACAAAACCTTCATTGTTAGCTAACTTCAAAAGATAGAGCTTTATGAACTCTTAGTTCTCCTTTGACAATTTATAAAATGCAAGAGTCTGTTCTGTTGAAAATTTCAGATAACACACACAGGTGCATGGGTTAGGAGCTTGGACAGTGAAGAAATCCCAAAACTCGAATACTTGTTTTTAAAATATTACTTCATTGTGAGTTGTCTCTTTTGCTCAATCTTGCCCAATTTTCCTTCTTATTACAGCCCTGCCCCATATGGCTTTGTCCATGGAGATCCCAGCATAACCCTTTTAGATGGTCAAACAAGAGTCCTTTTTTCCCCACCAGCTGAAAAGCTTTTAAGATCATTTAGCTGTCTTATTTAACTGGTCTCACAGTCTACTAGTTTTATTTCTTCATATAAAATAAAACACCTTATCTTATATAGATGCACAGGTAAACTTCTATTCAGCTGCCCTTCACCTGTTCCTTAAACTTCTGGCACCAGATAATTGAGCCAGTGTAGTCCTATGCAATATTAAGCCCATTAGGTTGGATCTAAGTTTTCCATTGGCTGAATGGAATTTAATCTGTCTTCCTCCTTCCACTGCAACCAACCGCTCTCTACAAAATGTTGCTCCTGTGGACTAGGGGACCCTTAGTAATGACATGAGAGGGGTCTGCAGGGGGAAAGGGGAATCAGGAAATTGTCAGTTTACTCTGGATCCAACAACCTATGTTGTTCAGTGGACTTGGCATGGCATTGTTCTCACAACAACCTTGTGAAGTAGGTTTAGATGAAGTTATGCATCCTGGTCTCCATGGTCTTGATCCAACACTCTAACCTCTATACCACACTGGCAGCCTTGTGTAGGGATGGAGACACTATATTAAAAGTCAGGAGGCCCTGGTTTGAATCTTGCTTCACCCATGAACTCACCAAGTGACTTACAGCACAATCCTAAATATACTTTCCTGGGAGTACACTCCATTGAGTACACTTGAATAAGACTCTGAGTAGACCTGCATTTGTATAGTGTAATCTTAGGTATACTCAGAAATGAACCCCATTCTATTCAATGGGACTTCCACTGAGCCAAGACCCCATTAGATCTGATTTTACGAGATTTGTAAATATTTTTTCTGTGGGTTTCTGAAGGATAAATAGCAGCTCTCTGTGTATGACTGAAACATGGCCACAGTGCTGGGAAAAGGAGCTTTAATCAGTTCCTAGCATTGAGTCTGATTTCAAACCATTTTATTTTTGCCTCAGCACCCCTCCTCCATGGCATCAATATAATAATAAAGATCTGCCCTGCAAGGTTGTTGTGAGGACTTCAACAAGATAATGCATGTGAGTCAACTGCTTTAAAAATACCATATACAACAATATCATTACTTTTTATCACACAAACACAGAGAAGTGTCTCTTGATGACAACTCCAAGCATTATCATTTCAAAACAGACCATGTATATGGTAAATACTACCCACAAGTCAGTATGAAGTTGGGAAAAAAAAAACTGTTTCCCATTTTCACTGTGAGCACTTATCTGTTTGCCTCAATGAATCTGAACAGTGACATGGAATGGTAAGAGAACAAATGTCCCTTTGGTTGCATTAATTCTTGTGCCTGCATTCTGTCAGGACCCATAGAATGAAAGCCTAAAACCGACAATCCAATTTCTTAGCTGCTTTTCAGGGAGACTTTAGCAAAGGCATCTGACAGATATAAAGGGAATATTTTTCAAAATGGAAAGAAATAGATTTCCTGCTCTGGGCCAATAGGAGAGTTTAAAGTGATAAATGATCTGATCCATGGCTTCTTTTCTATTATTTTAAGGATGGTTTTATATTTTAGCTTAACATCTTTGCAAAAGGCTTTTTAGTCTCTTGGCATTTACGACCGATGGATTCAGGGGAAGTTAGGATTTTATTTTCCCCTCTCTCTTTTAGGTTGCAAGCTATAGGCTGGGGATATTGGTGGTAGTATTTGATATTCCCTCTGCATTTCCATTTTCCTTAAATTTCTAAATTTTATTTTCCATCTCCATCCCAAGAACACTCAAAGCAATGTGTCATCATGGTATGGTATAGCTCAGTACATCAAGCATTCTCTAGGACATTAGAAGCAAGATAGTCATGAACCAGATAGGACCACATCAACAAGGAGCCCATCAAGTACCTAGTGGGTCAAAATAGGTGATAAATGTACAAGCTTGGTCTGAGTATGTGGCAGGAGAAATTTTGTCCAAATATTGTGTCCCTGCACCCTAATTTCCCAGTACGTTAGCTTGAGTTGGGTGTTCTTCCAAGATGATACTAGGCAAAGAAATTGCATGCCAGGCACAATGTCAGAGGTTCTTCATCAGTATCAACAACTGGATGAGCATGTGTCAAGATTGCAAGGCAGAGGAGATCTTTATCAATATGGGTCAACAGGAGTTTATCTCAGGCATTCTGTAGATGCCAGTCTATTCTGAAAAATGCTACACAGAGCCAAACACATACACACACACACACACACACACACATATATATATATGTTTGTGTGTGTGTGTGTATATATATATATATATATACACACGCACGCACGCACACACATGTACACAAACACTGCTTTTCAGCCAATGGTTTCTATAAATTCATCACAATATACATTTTGAGTGTATACCAGGGAGAGTAGCAGGTAAATATTTGTTACTTACACCTCTTGCTTCTTTTTTTTCCCTTTCCACATTTTTTCTTGATTTCTTGCTTTCCATTCACAGTGGTCAAATAATTAAGGATTCAGTATTCTGAAGACTGCAGGGAAATTCACAATTCCATACATCAACAAATAAGTCTCATCAAAAATGCTACACCATCCATTAGGATCCAGAAAAAGATTAAGAAACAGTGGAGATTGAGAGGGGAGTGTCTGGATGTTAGTCCACATTCATCTTCCAGGAGGTGATGATTACTAATTACTGGATATTCAGTTGTTGACTAGGTCTTGTCTTCTGTTCGGGGTTATTTTCTTCAGAGGAGTTTCAGTATAAGTATTAGGGCTAGAAGAACGCTGAAAAAGAATTGCCTACATGGAAGCATGTTAGAAGCTGTTCCAGGTCCTGAAAATTCAACCTCCTTCTGCTATCTGAATCTAACTTCCTACCTCTCATTGTCCATTACTGATCTGTGCCAGATGCTTTGGCATCACAAGGGCTCTCAGCCCAAGAAGAACAAAGCAAGGGTGGTTCTGGCTCTGCTCTTCTTCCCTCAGGTGTCAAAAAGAATCGGGCTGATCTTGGCCCTGGGTAATATTTTGCAGACTTATATGAAAGCATCACAGTGTGTGTGTGTGTGTGTGTTTTTAACCAGGCAATTCAACTGTTTGTGAGCAGCTTGAGCCTATTCCATTTTTATTCTGTATATTCAGTCACTATTGTACAGTGCAATTGTCAGCATTTCACACATGCATATTTCCAAAGAGCCTGAAGGTAGTCCTGGTTAGGGATGTGTGCAAACAAAAAAAAATGTAATGCATTTTGCTCTGTTTGTGGCTCATAAACTGTCATGGATTTCCATGACATTTTAAGGTAGTTCATGGCCAGAGCACAACACAGAGATTAAAAGTGACTCTGAGTCTCTTTAAACCTCTGCTTTCTGCTCCAGAAGAAAGCCTCAAAATAATCAGTCCCTACCAATCAGCTATTTTGAGCTTCCTTATGCAATCCCTTTAAAATTTATACTGCTCCCCTGGGATTCACTGCCCAAGAAAGCCCCTTTAAACAGCTGTATGGCATGAGGAAACTACCCTGCATGGCTCAGCTGTTTAAAAGAGTTTTCTCTAGCAACCAGCACCTAAGGATTGCTACTCAAAAACTCTCCTATAAACAGCTGAATGGATCAATTGTTTAAAAGGGCTTTCTTGGGTTCAGCTCAGTGCCATTTAAACCAAACAGCTAAGTGGTGATCTGCTGATCAGCTGTTTGGTTTAAACAGCATGGGCCTATCTAAACCCATGCTTTCTGCTCCCTGCAGAAAGTGATCGGCAGAAAAAGCAAGAGTCACAAACCCAGACAAACAGTATTGGTTCATGAACCAATCATCTGGTTAGTATAGGTTCATAGTTTGATTATTGGTTCAGCCTCAAACCATGAACCGCAAAAGTGTTGCTCACATCCACCCCTAGTCCTGATTTCACTGCCATAGACCTGTCAGTACTCCGCATAGTTATGTAGCCATAGTTTAAATGAAGAGTAAATAAATGGACATTAGTTATTTATCAATAAATATTGTGTTTTTAAAATATCTTACACTGGTGTATATCTCCATCAGTGTTACTGATGTCATTTCATATATGCATGTTTTTGAGAGCCATAGGTCCCTTGCATCATATAATTACCTAACCCAGCCATCCATTATGTTGATAGAGAATCAATTTCAACTACTGTACAGATGGAAATGAAATTCCACTACCACCACTTCTGTGGAGTTCCAAACTATTTGGCAGTTGCTTGAGTTGAATGACAGCAAGGTGAAGGGATCTAAAATTCAGCTCACATGTGATTGCAGGTGTTCAAAATGGTATATTAACTTTCTGAACATGTTTACTCTGAAGTTCACAGCATCTCTAGATGGAACATACCGTCCCTCAGAATGTGTATTCTACATGCTATTCTGAGTAGTGAATCTCTCCAGATGGCATGAAATACCAAAATTACCTATTAACCTCTCCTGTCTCTTTCCTTCCCCTCCTACTGTTTTGATTTACTCGTAAGCACCTCAGAGCAGTGATCTGTCTTTTTAATTACTTATTTGTATCACTTTGAAAAGCACTAGATATCTCAATGGTGCAATATAAATTAACAGAACAGTTTATATGAATCTGTACTGTCAGTTAGTTATACCTGAGGTATACAATCCATTACACAGATATGTTACATTCATATCTGCGCAGCCCTAGTAATTTATACAAAGTGTTCTGCAATGCAGCAGGAAGGGCAGAATAAAAACTCAAGTCTTCCTTATTAAGTGGGTCTATAAAGTTAATTGTATTAGAATATAAAGAACATTTTGACATCTAGACAGTGTGAAGAAGTTGACCAAAGTCTTTCTAGAACTTTGGTTGAGTTCTGTGAGCTACGTGCTGAAGCTGGACATGAAAGACCTGGTTTCAAAGTGCACCACTCTCACAATTTTCCCCTTTCCACTTCTCCATCCATTAAAATCGGAAGAGAAATAATTGTGATTCTTAGTAAGATTCATATTTGGGGAAAAGTGTACATTGCTTTGTATTTGTGTTTATAAAACTTTATCATAGTTTATTTCCATTCTAAGGATTAGATGGTTGTTTGAGGACATTGCCCATGCTCTATTCATTTTCATAGCTCTAGCCATTTTGACCTCAGTTCAAAGGGGAAGAGGATTTGAGGACACCCTCATCATATCACCTCTCAGTCAGAGAGGACCTTTAAGTCTGGTGTCTCTAGCAAACCAGGGAGCCCAATCTACCACATCACAGGGCTCATGAACCAAACCAGTTCATGAGGCAGATAAAAGTTCATGACTGTCTGTGGTTTGGAAACGGGGCACACCACATAAGAACATAAGAGAAGCCATGTTGGATCAGGCCAACGGGCCATCCAGTCCAACACTCTGTGTTACACAGTGGCAAATTTTTTTTTATATATACACACACTGTGGCTAATAGCCACTGATGGACCTGTGCTCCATATTTTTATCTAAACCCCTCTTGAAGGTGGCTATACTTGTGGCCACCACCACCTCCTGTGGCAGTGAATTCCACATGTTAATCACCCTTTGGGTGAAGAAGTACTTCCTTTTATCCATTTTAACCTGTCTGCTCAGCAATTTCATCGAATGCCCACGAGTTCTTGTATTGTGAGAAAGGGAGAAAAGTACTTCTTTCTCTACGTTCTCCATCCCATGCATTATCTTGTAAACCTCTATTATGTCACCCCGCAGTCGACGTTTCTCCAAGCTAAAGAGTCCCAAGCGTTTCAACCTTTCTTCATAGGGAAAGTGCTCCAACCCTTTAATCATTCTAGTTGCCCTTTCCTGGACTTTCTCCAATGCTATAATATCCTTTTTGAGGTGCGGCGACCAGAACTTCACACAGTACTCCAAATGAGACCGCACCATCGATTTATACAGGGGCATTATGATACTGGCTGATTTGTTTTCAATTCCCTTCCTAAAAATTCCCAGCATGGTGTTGGCCTTTTTTATTGCAAACGCACAGTCTTGACATTTTCAGTGAGTTATCTACCACGACCCCAAGATCTCTCTCTTGGTCACTCTCTGCCAGTTCACACCCCATCAACTTGTATTTGTAGCTGGGATTCTTGGCCCCAATGTGCATTACTTTGCATTTGGCCACATTGAACCGCATCTGCCACGTTGACGCCCACTCACCCAGCCTCAAAAGATTCCTTTGGAGTTCCTCACAATCCTCTCTGGTTCTCACCACCCTGAACAATTTAGTGTCATCCGCAAACTTGGCCACTTCACTGCTCACTCCCAACTCTAAATCATTTATGAACAAGTTAAAGAGCATGGGACCCAGTATCGAGCCCTGCAGCACCCCACAGCTTACCGTCCTCCATTGCGAAGACTGCCCATTTATACTCACTCTCTGCTTCCTATTACTCAGCCAGTTTTTGATCCACAAGAGTACCTGTCCTTTTTCTCCATGACTCTCAAGCTTTCTAAGGAGCCTTTGATGAGGAACTTTATCAAAAGCTTTCTGGAAGTCAAGGTAAACAACATCTATCAGGTCTCCTTTGTCCACATGTTTGTTCACCCCCTCAAAGAAATGTAACAGGTTAGTGAGGCAAGATCTTCCCTTGCAGAACCCATGCTGAGTCTTCCTCAATAACCCGTGTTCATCAATGTGCCTACTCATTCTGTCCTTGATAATGGTTTCTACCAACTTTCCCGGTATTGAAGTCAGACTGACTGGCCTGTAATTTCCCGGATCTCCTCTGGAACCCTTTTTAAAGATGGGGGTGACATTTGCTACCTTCCAGTCCTCAGGAACGGAGGCAGATTTCACATACCATGAACTGGACCACATTTTTCCAGTTTGTACCCATTCCTAGTCAAAGCTTCCTTTGTTAGATATCTGATGAAGAGATATTTGACTCTTGAAAGTTTATACCCTGTTGATCTCTAAGGTGTTGCTGTCTTAATGGTCTCTAAGGTGCTACTCGACTCAAATCCAGCTGTTCTACTGCAGACCACCATGGCTACCCTATGAAACTCTTTTAAAGTGATGCGCTAGCCAGGTCACATGTGAAATGCAAGTTGGGTTTAACTTTCATTTTACATATCATCTAATCAAACCCTAAATATTATTTGGATAATATTATGGTTTATGTTACAGAATCAGGTTTTGCATTTAGTTTAGAGTTACAGAGAGTTTAAAGGTTAGGGCTGGAATGAACTAGATTTAGAGGGTTACAGGATCATGTTTTGGTTTCAGCTATGGGTTAGAATCTGTGAGTTTTGAGGTTAAAGATAATGTCAGAGTAATTTAGCATTAAGGATGTTATTAGGGTTAGAAGATAAGGGTTATGGTTAGAGGGTTAAAATTCAGGCTTAAATCTTCAATTATGGTTTTGTTTATTTTTGTAATGGTAACTTGTCTTATGCTCAGAATTATTTAAAAGATGCTCACTTTTGGCTGATGCTTTCAGCAATATGAATATTTTGTTTACTAGAATGCATAGCATACCATGACATGTAAAGGTATTTACAAAGAAGAAAGCTGTCTTCTTTGTCCCCAGAAGAAGAAAGAAGAAAGGTGTACATATCTCAAAATTCATCATTTGATATATACTTATTCAGCTTACTTTTGACAATTAGGAGAAGGTGTGGTTAAATTGTTTGATGTATTTTTAAAATTGTTTCTTCTGCCTTTCACAGAAAACACATCTCAGAGACATGTTTGGACTTGTCATTAAAACAGACTTCTCTGCTTAAAGATTAGCATATACAACATTCTTTCTCTGTATAGAAAATCCTGCAGCTTTTCATGCCTGCTACATACAGATGAATTAGCTTGCTGTCTAATCTCCATATTCAGACTAGTGCTAAGATAGCATCACCATAGTATAGTTGCTACTGATTACTTCTTATCATGCTCACATTTTCAAAAAAATCAGCTTTTCTATGGTTACTCCTTCAGTAGAACACTCATTATTTGAGCCTGTTATTAAATAGCTGGATTTTTAAAATTTTATATATTCATTATATTCATTAGTTAAAACATTTATATCCCACCATTGCTCATGGCGGCTATTTTGGCTGCTGTTCTTTCATAGGAAATTAGCAGGTGAGACTGAAAAGTGAAAGATAATTTGGGTATTAGTTGGAAACATCTGCAGCTTTGGTCGTAACAATATTGTAGCCAATAAATATGACTTTGTTCTTTTATTATTAGGAATAAGTGGACTCTCACAGTTCCATCCCATTGAGGGTTTGCTGCAATACTCCCTCTATGCTGTGGATTCTTGTAAGCAAAAATTCTACTTTGTGAGCTAATGGCATTAAAGTTGTGAGCTACTACATAAATTAATTTGCTCTGGGGGTATTTTTCTTGTGCTAAGACAAAAATACATGAGCTGGAGGCTAAAAATCTGTGAGCTAGCTCACATTAACTCTGTTAGAGGGAACACTGGTTTGCTGTCTTTTTCTGCTTCTGGAAATTCAAAGTTTATAAATATCAATTGAACAAAACCTCAGAAACATTCTTCATTTATGCCATTTAATTATTATTTTCCTCCAGTGACTGCAGAGACATGAAACCCTGCAGCTCATTCCTTCCATTGTATGTTAGTGTTTGCACTTCTGGGGGCAATGCATTCTAGGTCCACTCATCTTTCTAGGATGTCTTCAAACTCCTTTTGCATAATATCCCCCACCCTTGATTATTACTAATTCTTTTCCATGATATTGAAGATCTGAGCAAACAGGCTCAGGATTGCATATATCATGATACAGTCTAAGTACCTTTAACTCAACATTTCTATATATAGTGATTATGTTGAGATCAGCTTGTGTCATCCTACCACTCTGCGCACAGAACATGGAGTTTCTGTATATTTCTTCAGTCCCTTTATTTTGTACATTCCTACAGGTCCTTCCAACCCCCAGAAAGAGTATTCTAGTTATGAGACCCATACCATGTGACCTGGGAGGAAAACCAGGGTGTGAAATCAGTCATCCTTCTTGTTCCACAAGCACTACTCCAATGAGAAAAGGGTCAATTTCATTGTCTCTCCTTGCTCAAGGCCATTGACTCATATAGCCACCGACCCAAACATGCCACAATGTCAACAATAATCTTTCTGAGGGCCAGAAGAAGCTATAGAAGTGAAGAGGAATGGGGGGAAACTCTATGTGCTTTCCATCCATAGATGGATGGATACAACACAGAATTTTTTTGTAGTACAAAATTGCTATTAGGAACATTAAACCACTAAATAGCTTACATGCAAGTGCAGTTAAACTTTGAAATGATTAATAGTTTTTCATTACCCTTGAAATTAACTCCAAGAAAGGGAAATACAATATCACTTGCTGCTTTGTTATCTTTGTAAGCTGAAGATTGTTTATACTGGTCACCAAAAGCGTGTGTGTGTATAAAATGTCATCAAGTCACAGCCAACTTAGGGCAACCCTAGCAAAGGCTTTCAAGGCAAGTGAGAAACAAAGGTGGTTTGTGTCATTGCCTTCCTCTGCAGAGTCTTCCTTGGTGGTCTCCCAAGTATTAACCCTACATAGCTTCCAAGACTCGATGAAATCAGGCTACACCATGCTGCCTCCCCTCTCCACTCAAAGTTTACTGGTATTATATGGTTTTTAAAAATCTCCAATTAGCCTTGTGGAGACCTGGGATCAAATTTTCACTTTCCTGTGAAGTTCGCTTTTTGACCTTGGGTTAATCAATGTAAGACACCTTGTAGTGTTATTGTGTGGATATCATGAGAGGGAGTTTGAATGCTACACTGAACACCTTTAGGGAAAGGTGGGATAAAATTGTAGTAAATAAAATAATCATGAATGTCAATATATTATTTTGGGTCAATAAAGTAGGTGCCTTGACCTGCAGGTCTCAGACGTTCACCATGGTTGGCTCACATGAGAGATCATCAAGGAAGCCCATGGTCACATTGTAGAGACAAGCTGAGGCAAACCACTTTTGGGGGGCTCTTGCCTTGAAAACCCTACAAGGTTGCCATAAGTCAGCTAGATGCATAAAGGACAAATGAAGCTGCCTTATACTGAATGAGGATATCAGTCCATCATGATCAGTATTGTCTACTCAGACTGGCAGTGGTTCTCCAGGTTCTCAAGTGATGGCTTTCACATCACCTACTGCCTGGTCCCTTTAATTGCAGATGCCAGGGATTGAACCTGGGACCATCTGCATGCCAAGCAAAGGCTGTTCCACTGACCCATAGCCCATTTCCCAAGCTGCGACATCAAGCTGTGACTTGATGGCACAATTCATCACAGAGTAGGCACTTTCCACAAAGATATCCGTCAGCAGAGTCCTACAAAGTGCTAAAGTGGGAAAAGTATGACTTGGTGATTTTCAGTTGGTGCAAGTGGCAATTAATCCATTTGGGAATATGAAGAAGAAGACTGCAGATTTATACCCCGCCATTCTCTCTGAATCAGAGACTCAGAGCGGCTTACTATCTCCTATATCTTCTCCCCCTACAACAGACACCCTGTGAGGTGGGTGGGACTGAGAGGGCTCTCACAGCAGCTGCCCTTTCAAGGACAACTCCTGTGATAGCTATGGCTAACCCAAGGCCATTCCAGCAGCTGCAAGTGGAGGAGTGGGGAATCAAACCTGGTTCTCCCAGATAAGAGTCCACACACTTAACCACTACCCCAAACTGCCTCTGAAGGAAGTACCTTCAGTTTCCCACTGTCCTTTTCCCTTTGCTCCTGGAATTCAAACCCAAGCTCCACTTTGTTGTAAGATCTGAGTGCAGGTGCCCAATATTTTCCTTGTCCTTGGCTCCTTGGCATGGCAATTATTCACCTTCCACTGGTGTGACAGCCATTATGCCAAAGGGAAGTATCCATTGGATCCAAACCACTATTTTTCCTGCCATCCATGTTTTCCTGTTAATTTATGTTTGCACACCTACCTTTACAAATATCAGACATGCATCTTGCAACAGAATTCTAAAAACAAACCCACACTGTGACACTGTAATAGTGGGTACCTTTTAAAAGAGCTGGCCAATTTGGTAAATGAGCTGGTGTTGTGGCACTGAGATATGCAGAGTAGGATCCAGCCTGAGATGAGAAATCCAGTGATTCATGAGTGACAAAATCCAGTTCAATGTAATTGCTAAGGCTGTTGTGGCTCTTGTTCTCTATCTGGGCTTCCAAACGAAAATGAAAGGAGAGGCATTTTGCTGCCTTAATGACAATAAAAATGTGCAGATGAAGGCTAATAATATACCTGCATGATACAGACCATTAAGCAGTCAACTGCAATAGTTCCTGAACAACAGAAACAAATGTAAATGACATTTATGGTCAAAACCTTGTCTTATTAAGCTATGTTAAATGCTCTTCAGAATAATTAATACGTCTTGGAACCAATCATTCAAAATCTTCACAGCTATCCCTGTTGAGATTTCCCCCCCCCCCCTTGCTGGTAAATTAAGTTAGCACTGACCAATCATTGGGTGATCATAACAACAATGGAGAAAAACTTGTTTAATTACTTCTATTGCAGCAAAGTCCCAGCACAGTAATATCCACCCAGTTGAAGAATGTGTGATATATGAAGTGTTAGGGGGAAGGCAACAAAAACAATTGGCCAGCTCTAAGCAACCGTAGCTCTTCTTAGGAAGAACAAAGAAGATTCCAAGAAAGAAACAACAAACTATTGCCTAGAAAGCCTCCTTATGCAAATGTCATAGGGGGACTCTGCAAACTTGTAACTCTCAAAAAGAAACATAGCCTGGGCCTAAGAGGAACTTGGTTAACATCTTGTTGCTCATCATATGAACATATGAAGCTGCCTTATACTGAATCAGAACCTTGGTCCATCAAAGTCAGTATTGTCTACTTAGACTGGCAGCCGCTCTCCAGGGTCTCAAGCTGAGGTTTTTCACACCTATTTGCCTGAACCCTTTTTAGTTGGAGATGCCGGGGATTGAACCTGGGACCTTCTGCTTACCAATCAGATGCTCTACCACTGAGCCACCATCCCTCCATCTTCTTACTGCCTGCCTGCAAATACATAAAAAAAAGAGAATTCTCAAGTTCCTGACAGGCCACAATGCTAGACTGGTCAGCTTTGTGCAGCTTGATGGTTCTCCAGATGCCCAGGATACCCACTGCATGTCAGGTCTTTAGGAAGGAGTGCAAGGTTGGCCTGTTTCTGTGAACCAGGCAAGAAGGGGCTCCAGACTCTTTAGAGTGGGGGGAGGAGAGGGAGTGGTTTGACTGATGACAGAAATCAGCTAAAAGTGGAGAGGAGGTGAGTGTGAGTGGGCAAGACAAAGGAAACTGACAGAAATTTACACATGACAGAGAAGCCAATTCAAAATTGGATTCCAGAAAAAAGTTTGGGCTAATGATGGTTTCAAAGAACAACAACAAAAAAGAACAGGGAGGGGAAAATACCCAATCTGAAGTGAAAACTAAAGTCACAAAAATATATGCAGAAATCAAGGGATGAACCAAAACAGTATGGATCCAGAAACAGCGAACTAATGGGGCGGTGGGAGAGGATCATGCAGAAAAATCCTGAGTCTGACATAAAGAAAGTTTGAAGACTGGCAATGCTGTTGCAGTTGCCCAGCAACCCCCACAATGGCTAGTAAGAGAGCATTTGTTCCTTAAAGTTACTGATGCCACACTCATTATTTCAAAAGGTTTTAACTCCTGTTTTAAAAATTTGAGGTTCTTCAGTAAGCCTGGGCCTTTTTTCAGATTTGTAGAAAGATCTGTCTTGTCTGTTCCAGGCTCCAGCCTCTAGATTTAACTATTCACAGATCTGGCCACATTGATGATTAGTATATTATAGTGGGTTCAATGCATGGAAGAGGTGAGGTGGTAGTGAAACATCAGCTCTTTGTTGATTTCAGCATAGTGAGGCATAAGCATAAGACTGAGGAATGGGCCAACAGGGCCAACCTTATATCCACATCAGGATTCCTGTACTAGCGTTCTATTGGTCCATTCAAACCAGTAGGAGGCCTGTGATTGGAGCAGGGCAGTAGGGATTTGGATCCTGCTGCCTGTTGTTCCCAAGTCCCCAAGCTCTGGTCATCTGGCTCCAATGAGCCCTGCAGGAACAGTTCTTCCTTGAGTCCACATACATAACAATTAGATATATTGATGCTTAAAGTTTAGGTTACACTTTTCCTCTAAATGGTTCTTAGAGTTATCATAGCCATACTTTAAATTATGTATAATCCAATCCCTGCATTCATGGCATGATCAGGAATTATACCATTTATCTCACTGCTTCTTTCAGTTTTCTTGTCTTCATGTCCTCTGAATTCTTTCATACCCATCTCCCCCTTCTTTCCATCCTACTCACCTATAATCCCATCCATTCTGTTGCCATCTACTCATTTTCCTGTGTTTTTTAACTCTCTCACATTCTCTCTCTGGTAGAAACTCGATATTAAGCACCTGGACAGGAATCACAATATAACTAGCCATGCTTTCCATATTTCCAAAGTGATTCTCCACCCCCACCCCGAGTGAATCCATTATCTCCATCAGTGTCACTTTTAGAAATGTTCAAACCATGCCAGCATGTATTGTAACCCAGGAATCACTGAGCTATAAGAATGAGTCAGGAAGTCATATGACAAAAGGGTCATATGGCAAAAGCAGAGGAAGCCAGTTAGCTGTGATCTCATTGGTGTCAAGGCCTGTACCAAAAAGACAAAAACAGGAGAAATAAGTGAAGTACCAGAAGCTGTACTGTAGGCACTAATCCAAAACAACAGCACCAATATTGTAAAAACAATATTATATTATTATAGACAGATTAATAGTATATTATTATAGACAAATACACTACAATTCTTCATGTTCAAAAAGACTGTACCATACAGATAATATTACAAATTGTTTTCTTCAAAGGATGTAAAGAAGGAGTATAGTATTTCCAAGCCACACTATTAGTAGCAACTCCTTAAAACACTAGTACCTGCAGGACTGAACCAGTCTTTTGATCCTTAATGTTTTGTTTGACACATTGGCTTAGAAATAACCTGGAAGTATTTTTTTTTTTTGCTATGACTGTTCCTTTAAATTTGTTCCAAAAGGTATTGTGAACTGTCATCAAGAACACGTGATGGTCCCTTTATATAGGGTTGTGTAGGCAGGTTGGATGGATGGTGCAGCTTTTCATTCAATCCACTTCAGAGAACTATGTCCTAGTGGAAATTATAACAGGTAATGCTGTGCATTTTGTAAGTATGGGTTCTTGATGGCAGTATGAAAATGTATACAATTTTTGTTATTTGGTTTACAGAGTGTCTGCCTGGAACAAAATCTAATCAGATCTGTTCTTTGAGAAAGCATGTGGGAAACATGTTTGGAATAAGCTAGCATTCATGTCAGAGAAAGAAGGAAGATCTGTATGGTGAAGAAAAAAATGCAGACTAAAATTGAACATACTGAACATTTAAGAAGTTGTCACTAATAGCATGGCTTGGAAATATTATACTCCTTCCTTACATCCTTTGAAGAAGACAATTTGTAATATCTGTATGATACACACCGATTTCGCACACAGCTCACCTTGGAGTCACGTCCTTCTTCACTGTGCAGCGTCTGGTCGGATTTCCCACCATCTGCACCGGAGGAGCAGGAAGAGCCGCGGCTTCTGTGTCGCAAACGGAAATTGCTAAAACCCAGTTTCCATTTGCGAGGCAGAAGCCATGGCTCTTCCTGCTCCTCCGACGCAGATGGTGGGAAATCCGACCAGACGCTGCACAGTGAAGAGGGACGTGACTCCGAGGTGAGCTGTGTGCAAAATCAGTCACAGTCTTTTTGAACATACAGTATTGTAGTGTACATTAATTTGTCTGTAATAATATAATATTTTATGTACAGTATTGATGCACAGTTCTTTTGGGTTACTGTCCTTGTTACCGCATAGCTCACCTTTGTGTTACTTTACTGTAGACAGTAACAACCTGAAGATTAGAACAACAGAGGGATCATTTTCATTGTCATCTTGCTGCTCTACCAAACATGTATGCAAAAAGAGGGGAAATGGTACTATTGCTTTCTATGCATCAGGTCCTTCTGAAAGGAAAAAAAAAACAAAACAAAACAAAAACTGGCAGCCTTACAAGGACTTACATCACAGCAAAATGGGCCTAATAACCCACCTGAGGGTTTTGACTACTCAGGTAAAGACCACTGTCATGGTCAATACATGGTGATGGGACAGCAGTGTGATTTCTTTCTCCTGCTCTTATAGCAGGCTGCTTTCTCAAATCACTCCACTTAAGGAAGCAGTTGCCTTGTATTCCATTCATTCTTCCTCCTGTACATCTCATTCAAAGACTAGATCACAAAATTAGACTGTTTTTGAAAACTACCAGGCATCTACATTTTCTACTGATTTTAAATAAAATTGTGTTCTGCAAGCAAAAAAAGCAGCAGGAGGAGCTAAGCCATTTGACAACAAAACAGAGCTATGGTTGGACTGTTGGATGACAATCAGGGTTCCAGGATCTTTTATCTGATGAAAAATGATTGGATGCCAGTCATTCTCTCTCAACCTAGTGTACCTCACAGTGCTGTTTGGAGGATAAAATGGAGGAGAAGAGAAAATGATGCATATCACCCTAAGCTTCTTGGAAGAAACATGGGATAAAAATGCACCAAAATAAATAAAGCCAACATCATAAGCCAAGGTAAATAAAGATTTCACAAGCACATACACTGATAGCTAAAATGTATCCCTTTACAACTTTATGGACATCTATAGAAGGAAAGACAGCTAGGTGCGCTGATCTACCTAAGGGTCACATACGTATGGAAATACATGCCCAGTCCACCTGCGTATATGCTGCTAGAAGAGTCAACAAGCCAGTGCTGCCATTCTGATTCCTCAGCCTGGTCTTCCAGTCAGGGATGCACATAAGGGTAAGAAATAGTGTTTTAATTCTGTATCATCTATGCTGCATAATGCTTGTGGATATAAGCGCACCCTATGAAGTACTTTGTTTTTTTGTAACAGCATAAACAATTTGGAGTTCCATGGAGGGGCCTCCAAATAATGTGTGACTTTTTTGCCCCCCCCCCCCCCCAGATGGAAGGAAGAGTCAGACACAAGGGTTTGGGTAACTAAAGGGCCACTTTATTTATTTATTACATTAACACAAGGGCTATAACATAACAGGCAGCACAGCAGGGCCAGGGGACGAAATACCTCTTCCATGACGGGTGACCCACCCTGCCCCTAGGTCTGGCCAAAATACATGGCTCATACCCAGGCAGCCTAGCAAAGGTTATGCCCTGGAGTTCCAACCCACAGCCTTACAGCTAATGGGTGAATCAATCCATGCAAACCCAAGGCAGTCTGCTTCATCACTCAACCATCCCGCACGGTCCAGGAATGATTTAGCGAGACCCCGTACCCCAAAACTGGGGTGCTACAGGTGCTCACTGAGCTGCGTAACGGAAGTTTAGGCCAAAACCCAGCCACCGCAAGGCCAAGCCTCTGCTTAGGCAGCCGTGCCCACTAAATGCCTAGCACTTCCTGAAGCCCAAATTTCAAATCCTCTAAAAAGGTGTCATTACCCTTGTCTGACAGATGTACGCCATCACTCCTGTATAAATCGGTGCAATCAGCTTGGATCCAAGGGTGAGGAAGAAAGTGGCCCAACCCCCCCCCCCTCGAGGGCTCTTTTAAGTTCTAAATTGGCTTTGTGGCGAGCTTTCTCAATCGCTCTTGGGTCCCAAGCTGCACGCCATACCGGGTGTGGGATCATGGCTGACCACACAATCAAAGCCTGTGGCCAATGCTTCTTGATAACTCTAAAGTAATCTTTGGCTTGCAACACAGGGGCTTTTCCTTGAGCAGGCCTAAATCATTACTACCCAGATGTATCACCACAACATGTGGTGGCAACACGTGCATATCTTCAAACAAGAGGGGCAACAGGCCCAACCAATGGAGACCCCGCCGCCCATGCCATTCAATGGTGGCACACTTGCTGAGCCCCAGCTGTGACCTGGCCAAAGTCCTCCTGGCCCGATGGGCAGCCCAAACACGAAGCTGTGTCCACATATGAGGACGCGTCATCTCTCTCCACAGACCACATTACTTGAGAAAACAAGAAACGATGAATAACATGGCCCCTTAATAACATGGTGCCAATTACTGCAGTGCAAGAGGGTGAACATAGCCCTTATAGGCCGAGGAATGCCACCTACCCAGCTTCTGAATGGAAGGCGGGTAATACCCTGGGGCAGCCGCAGTAGATGCTGCTCCTATATGGAAGGAATGGGTGTCAAACTTAACCTCTGACAGGCCCAGCATAGCAAGGGCCTTGCACGTCACACTCCAAAACTGATGCTTCGACAGGGGACTGTAGCGCATTAAAACCGCTACAGGACAGATCTCAACATCAGAACAGGAACCCAAACTAATAGTATCCCCCCATTGCAGCTGATCGGTCTTGGAACGACAAACTGTAACATATACAGATCTGCCAGCCAGACGAATGTCATGGGCCACCAAGGTCCTCCACGACATGTCCCTTTTGGACTGAGCCACCCGTTCACTCACCTAAAGAGCCCCGAAGAATGCCATGAGAGAGGCAGCATGAAAGAGAAGAAGAAGAAGAAGACATTGGATTTATATTCCGCCCTCCACTCAAGAGTCTCAGAGCGGCTCACAATCTCCTTTATCTCCCTCCCCCACAACAGACACCCTGTGAGGTGGGTGGGCCTGAGAGGACTCTCACAGCAGCTGCCCTTTCAAGGACAACCTCTGCCAAAGCTATGGCTGACCCAAGGCCATGCCAGCAGGTGCAAGTGGAGGAGTGGGGAATCAAACCTGGTTCTCCCAGATAAGAGTCCGCACACTTAACCACTACACCAAACCGCACACCTGGCCCCAGACTGATCGTAAACCTCTAGAAACTGCAGGAGAAAAATGGTTGCTGAGAATCCCGGCAGGGCCCAACTTCTCTAGACCAACCTTCCAACCTTTTCTTAATGCAGAAATCACCAGTATGCTCCTGGAAACCCAAAGCCGCACTAGCAAAGGCCAATGCAGACAGCCGGCCCTGAATAGATCGTACTGCTAACCCCCTGCGCCTTAAAAATACACCATTGTAGAGTAATTGCTCCACTGGAAGGGGCCACCCCTTTTGTAACCAACTTTGCTCCCAAAACTTTGTTGTACAAATTCTCTGGTACTAGGAGCAATGGCAAGACTTATTGCTCTGCCAGCCTCGACCCGCCAATCATCCATATCCTGGGTAGCATCATTGTCAGGAGAAGATCTGCATCTAGGGCTAGCTGGCGAAATCTCTGCATCTGTTTGCGAAAAAAAAGTCAGCCTCCCCATTAGCCACCCTAGGCACATGCCTGGCAAAAAATAAAATATTAAGCCTCAGGCAATAGAAAGTGAAGGTCTGCACAAACCTCATCACCCTGTGGGATTTGGAAGTGAAGAAATTGATAACATGCACCACTGCTAAGTTGTCACACCAAAAGTAGACTGTGTGGTTTGCCAACTCGTTCCCCCACAACCAAACAGCTACCAAGATCGGGAAGAACTCCAAAAAAGTCAAATCTCTGTTCCACCCCGCATCTACCCATTCCTGGGGCCCTACCTCTGCGCACCAGTATCCGCTAAAGAAAACGCCAAATCCAAGGGACCCAGCTGCGTCTGATGCTATTTGCGGCTCAGCCTCCAGCTGTAACTCAGCCCTCCAAAAGGAGACACCATTAAAGCAGGTTGAAAAAAAAACTCCCTCCATAGTACAAGGTCCATAGTACAAGGTGCTCCCGCATGCTACGTCAAAAGATGTGTGCCGCACAGTACACAAATTCTCAGGTATGGCGTCATTCACCAATTCCCCATGGGGATAAAATAAATGGTGAATCAATCTGAACTCTCCTGGGGCTTTCTTAGGCACAATGCCCAATGTGGAAACACTCAAGGTACTCCCAGGGGGTGTGGAAAATGGACCAATCACCCTACCCTCGGCTAATTCCTTCCCAATCTTCTGATGAACTATGTGCTCCATCCCTATAACTGACTTCAAGTTATTGGCCATAAACGGCTTTCTGGGGCCCTGAAAAGGAATTCCAAACCTGAACCTAAAACCATTTAACAAATAAAGCCGATCTTCATCCTTTGGATAATCATGAAGCCATGCATTGAGCACTGTCACCCTTATTGGACTGGGACCCTTTACCAAATGGCTTATCTGCGCTGCCCGGGCCCTGCTTGTGCTGTCCCCGCCTGAAACTACCCCTGGGACAATTTGTGAAGGAATGAGACCCCCCACAAAGAGGGCACTAATGTTTGTATGGGCAGTTCTTTTTACCACACACCCCCTGGGACCCAAACTCCCAACAAAGCAGGCGGGGTTGAACCACCTGCCCCACACTACTGCAGTTGCCAGAAGCAGAGGCTGTGCGGTGCACAACATGCCCACTGTCTGACCTATCACCCAGGTTAGGTCGTGCTGGAGACATATCCTGCAGCCACAGCTGCAGCTGAATCTGATCGCACTGAAGGGCTGGGTTTAAAGCTGCCCTCATTCTGAACACCTCATCATATTGAAGCCAGGCCGGGCCGGTAAAGCTGGTGTAGCTTTTGTAAATGATGTCGAAATACTGAAAAAGGGAAATGGCCCTCCATGGCTGTGACTGGACAATAATTCCAGCGTAAATAATGAACCTGGGCACCCAGTTCACCCATGTCCTATCCACTTTATGCCTCTTGATTTTCTCCTTTTCCTGGTCGTCCAAATCCTTTTTGTCCTTTTTCTCCAGCTCCCTATAGAACAGAGAAAATAGGTCCATGAATTCCCCTTTCAATATTTTATCCTTGGTAGCTGGCAACAAGTGATCACCAAGAGGTAAGGCCAGATCACCAAAAATTAAAGCCTTAGCAGGCACAGCAGAATATGATGGACCCCAAGGATAAGAAACCCCCCAGCCACCATATGTGCCATGGACCCTCCTGGGAACTGGCTGGGCAGACCTCCCCAAGGACCCCAAGGGTTAGCCAGGTTAAGACCCCAAACCCAAGGCTGGAGATTATTAAAAGCTGCAGGCTGGCTATTAACAACCGGCTCAAAGGTGGCAGACTGTCCCCACAGCCAAGTTGTGGTAGTGTGTTGTGCAAACTCACCCCTACCCAACTGCCAATTCTGCACGGCATCCGCAGTGGGCACCTCCACTGGAAGAAGCGACACCCCCTCCGTTTTGTCCACAGAAGACCTGCTTTCAAGGGAAGACAAGCGATTAAGGATTTCCTCCTGGAAGCGCTTCTTGGCAGCCCGTTTATCTGCCTTCTACACGAATACAACCATCTGCCTCCTACATGAACCCTCCAATACAACCGTCTGCCTCCTACACGAACCCTCCAAGGCAGCTATTCTGTCTAAAATAGACTGCTCAAAAGAGCCATCCTCCTCGTCAGATGATGAAGGCAAAGGTGCTGAGCGCTTAGGAACAGGCCGCTGCGGTCTCAGCGCAGGGCCTTTGCCCTTGAATTTGCCCTGTCCTTTAGGTATGGCTACTCAAAAATGCTGTAATCTTCCTCCAATGATGAGGGCTGTGGCGCAGGGTGCTTAGGAGGTGCAGGCCACCTGGGCTGTTTAGGAGCAGGGGCCTTGCCCTTTGGCTTTACTTGCCCTTTAGGCATGTCTAACAATACATGAATAAAAGTCCTTAAAATGGCTGCCTGCAAGAAAACTACAAAAATGGCTGATTTTCTGCCCTAGCAACAGTGGGCAGAAGAGCTACCAAGCACAGAAAAAGCCTTCAAAAGCCTCTTCTTCAGTGGGCAGAAGAGCTAACAAACACAGAAAAAGCCTTTACAATGGCTGCCTGCAAGCTCCACAAAATAGCCACCGATCAGCTCCAGCAACAGCAGACAGAAAGACAGCCCAGAGCAGATACACCCTAGGGGGGGTGGAGGGGAGAGCGTGGAAAAGATGGTAACCCTCAGCAAAACCTAAAGCAGCAGCCCCCTAAAAAAGCCCCCTGCACGCCAAGTAATAAGATGTGTGGAGAGAAGGGGAAGGGGTCCCAAGGAGCACTTTCAAACTGCGCCACAAAGTGCAGTGCCGCCTTTAGCTAAACCCTTCCACAAAAAAGGGGGAAGGAAAACACCGGCCACGCAAAACTGCAGAGGCTGGCTGCAAACCACTGCGTCTCAGTTACACTCCGCTGTCCACACTGAGGTCCCCCGATGCTCCACACACCGCTACACGTCCACGGCTCTCACGCCGCTATGACTGCAAGCGAGGAACAAGGGCAGTTGACCCACAGCTTCTAGCTGGGGAGAAGCTGCAATGAGCTCCTTCCAATCCGAGCATGAAGTGAAGACTAAGAGGAGGGAGCGGAGCCCACCTCTAGGCATGCCTGCTCTGCCCCCAACGCTGATGCTGCCCTGTCCGCTCCTCCTCTTGTGAGGAGGCAAAATGGCCCCCAGAAGCAAGGCTGTGCAGCCTGTTCCTGGATGGGAGCTGCATTATAGCAGGCAGCACACTAGAAGCAGTGGGAAGGAAATTGCTGCACAGGGTATTATGACTGGCTGAGAGACCCACTTGTTTTTCCCTCCAGTAACAAATCAGAGACAGCTGTGAATCAGCCTCTAAATCTAATTCTGGATTTTTCAAATAATTATCAGAGGAAAGGAAAATTATTGGAACCTTTTTGTCATATGGCTATTACCTGACTGATCTGATAACCAGAAACTTGAACAACCTGAAAGCTCAGTGGTGTCTGAAGGCACATCCAGAGCCATATATGCCTGGCCCCAGTCAAATGCTTGTTTGGGCCAAGCAGCAGCTAAGCAGGATATAACTCATTCATCTTCTACCAAACAACTGATTTATATTATTGCAACTATCTCACTTGGATTATAAAGGAGCAACTTGCTAAATTAAAACTATGTTGGGCTCTTTTAATTACATAATTTAATCTTTCCTATTCTTTTAAAATATGATCAATGTATTATCAGTTGTATCTTCTATATACATTTGTTTTATTATACAGTATTTGAGATGTGTCATTTCTCTAAAATGAAAATCATTTTTTTTAAAAAAGGTTTGCTTTCATGTGTATGTGTGTGTGTTCATGCTAATTAATATGCAGCAACTTCCTGCAGCAGCCAAGATTTATAGATCAACTGTATGGCTAACGAAATGACCTATTTAAATTGTTCCAGATCTGTAATTTAATGTCATGCTTTCTCAAACAGTATTTTAAGATGGGTTCTTAATTATTTTGTGTTTTGAGGAATAGTGATAAATTCATTTTAATTAAACAAGTCTTATGTTTTATTCCAAACCACATCACCTCAGAAACTACAATGCAACCTGAGCCTTAATGCATGAGCATTACAATGTTTCTCACAGACAAACACACCACTGGGAATAACTCCAAAAAGATAGCTGTGTATGTTTCCAAGCCAACCTTCTAGGTGAGTAGAATGTTTCTCTTTTTATCCTTCTTTTGTTTGGGGTCCCTGAGTGCTTATGCTATTCCTCATCTACAAATTAATCTTTGCTTTTAACTGACTGTTGTGAAACCTTTATCGTTCAGATCTACATGCAATTTTCCTATTATTGTCTATGGAGCATTTTTGCTGAAATTGTAAAGCACTTTTTAAGACCAATGGCGAAAGAGAGACAGAGAAAGAATCTCATGCCCATGTGGAGCTCTGCCTGCCATAATGTCACCTGAAATATAGCTGCACTTCAGATCATGGCTATTGTTTATGCTGTTACTAAGGACAAAAAAACTAAAGTACTTTAGAGTGCACTTATCTCCGTGAACATTATGCAGCATCAACCTTTTTCTTTTTCCTATGTATCATCTGGTTTTGTAGTTCATGACCGTTGGACTCAGACAATAATTTTGTGGTGCTTAATTGTTAGGGAATATTTCACATACTAGAGTCTCCACATGATTACCAACTGGACTGATTTAGTATGTAAACAGGAGGTTTTGGGAGGTGATTGTCATATTGGTGTTGTACCAATGCATGACATCACTTCCAGTGGGGGGGAAAAACCCAGAAAAATACATTTCCAGAGGTAAAGAAAAGCCAGAAATGATGCCATTATTCCAGGACAACACTCTAGGATTTACCCACTGTGTGATTACATCACACCATTGTCTAATGATGGCATTTCTGGTTTTTATTTGGGGGGGGGTGGAGTGGGTTGGGGGGGAGGGTTGCTAGAAGTGACATCATGCATCAACACAATGCCATCAAGCCCAAATCATTTTCATCTGTCTCCTTGTTAGGCAGAGCCATGGAACAGCGGGCCTTGCTTAGAGGTCCCCAATTATATTCTTAGTATATTCTTAATACTCTGTGCTCCAGGGAATTTGCATTCCATCACCACCAAGACATGCATTGTACTAGTATGGATGTGAATCATTTAGTATGCAGGCAAGGGAGGGAGTCAGTGCAATGGTAACTTCATTTCTATAAAATCTGTACTGCCTACAATAGCAGTCTCTTAGAGACACTCCTTCGAAACCTTCTTGTGGCAATTGTTTTGTTTGTTCTAGCTAATGCTTGAACCAGAAGCAAACCTTGCATAGTCTCTTGCAGTGCATAGTAACTATAACCAGCTATTGGTGGTCTGGACTAGATAACCATCACCCAAATTCCAGCATCCTATTGGTAGGTCCTAACCTGCTATCTGGGAATTATAGGCTTATTAGCAATGACTTCAGTGGGCTGTATTCTAATTGGCTTCCTTGTTGTTTATTTCTCTTTGCAGTGTCACCTGCTTGACTCACTTTATTTCAATTGCATTTTTATCATTCAATCCATCCAGCTGATTTACTTCCTCATGCCAATGCCTTATTCATGCCTTTCCTTTTCTTTTTTGTTACTGTCAGACTGGTTGCAGATCCTCTTGGGTGAAGTTGAGTTGTTAATATGCAGAGCATCTCTCTTTGTAATCAGTAGTTCTGAAAGGTTGTTACTAATGTTCTCCAAGGACTACTACAAATCACAGCTATGTAGGAAGCCCTACTCCATTTTGAGTTGGTTCTCCATCCTGTATATTAGATTATCTTTTATTTTCTGCTCTTTGCAGATAGACTTGTACTCCTGTGGCAAAATAAAAACTCAGCTCATATATCTGTCATTTAGCCCAAAATGATGATACGAAATGGTCTTCCATATTGATTCAAATGGATTTGCCTTTTGTGGTATGAATGCATATACACACACACATACAAATACACATTCACATACCATAAAAATTGCAATATCTTGCTTATTTACATATTCCCCTCAGACACATTTCCTTTTAAAAGCCCTTCTGCTGCAGTATATTCTTTCACTATCCCCTCCAAGGAGATGTAAAAACAGTTTGATGCTGCGGCTTCTATACTGTTTCAGACATAACTACTAGGATCTTTAGTAATATTTAAAAATCCTTCTATTGAAGCAAAGTCCTCTAAAGTACTTCCAAGTCCTTCATAAATCATTAATTAGTCTGTAATACAGTGACTTGCAATGGGAACATAAAACAGTACAAAAGAATATTGAAACGTTAACTCTCCAAACTTGTGTTCTATAGAGAGACTCCATTCCCCACCCCTCATCTTGATCATGGACTCATTATACTAGAGAGTTTCTTCTCAGGGAAGACAGCTGAGGGCACAAAGGACAATATTTCTAGTGCAAATCTATGAAGTGTGCTACAATTTACTTAACTGAGTATTGACCACTATGCAACTAACAAACCAGATCACTCAGTGTGGTGTGTCCTTTTTGTAAGGTCTTGCTTCTCTGAGCCAAACTAAATGGGATGGAGAACTTGTGGCTGTCATGAGTTCACTGTCACCATTTTGAAATTATTTATATTGCCACAAGGACCCAATCCTAATTGAGGCCACCTCATGGAGCTCTTTCACCCCACCTCACATCTTTTCAAGTGCCAAAAGACTCACCAAGGGGTTGTGAATCAGTGTGTTCTTTGGGTGTGAGTATCTGCAATTCATAACTTTAGAATCAGTTCTCTGTTGCTTGTATTCTCATGAGAACCAAAGCGTCAGAAAGAAAGTTTATTTGGGAGGGACTTACCTGCCCAGGTTTGTTATATGTATTATGTATTCATGGGTTTAGTATATTTTAATTGTTTATTATTATAATTATACTAACTATAATACCTTAAAGAACCCAGATATGATGCCATTAATGAAGGAGTTGCACACAGTGTGTTTGTGAGTGTAGCAAGAACAATTTGTTTAAATTCTGTTCCATGTAAGTCTACTAGGAACTTAGAGACCAACAAGATTCTGGAGTATAAGCTTTTGTGTGTCAAAGCACCCTTTATCATGTACCTTGTCAGCTTTGATTCTTGAAAGGTTGTACTCTGGAAATCTTGTTGGTCTCTAAGGTGCTCTTGGACTTGAATCCAGCTCTTCTTCTGCAGACCAACACAGCATACTCTCCTGAAACATTCTACTGTGTAAGGTGATTAGAATATTGATATTTAGGTTTTTATGGCTAAAATATGTCAAAATTGCTGGTAAAAATGAATCCTTACATTCACAGATTTGCTACAAGGTGCAACTGTTGGTGTGACAATGGATGTTTTTACATTCAGTTTGATCCAGAGTTTTAGTGTCTTCAAATCACCTGCCACCATTCCACTATAATTATTTTCCTTTTACATTTGTGGATTTGCTCTGCTCATTTTGTGTAGCCAAACTTCTATATTGCCTGCTGAAATCATTTCAATTTGGGGGGAGGGGTCTCTGATCAGAGGGCAGCTGGAATATCAGTGCTTAGTTAAATGCATATGATTGCTTGGAAATTGTGTCAACACTGCAAAAACAATACAAATTTAAATTACAAGATGAGGCAAACAATGAAACGTAAAAATTTAAAGTGCTGTCAGTTCTCATCCAAATTACTGTTGGCGAGGAGTCTTTTAAAATGCATGAAAACTTTTACAATACAAGTTTGAAACACCTGTAGAGAAATGACCGCATCAAAGCTAGTTTCGAGAAAAACATTGCAACAGCAGTGCCAGAACCCATCTCACCGAAACAAATGTAGATGCTTCGGCCAGCAATGATGCAAAACAGTTGTGAGAATCAAAGAATTCAGGTTTTCACGGCCGGTAACATCATTATGGTTTGTAGAATCTTTCGGGATCAAGTGCCGTGTTCTACTGGAGAAAGTTTTCCTTCCAGACGTTTCGTTCTCAGCTGCGGAGAACATCCTCAGTGGCGTTGCAGCTGGAGCAGGCGCTCAGACCTTCTTGGCTGCTGTGCACTGAGTGGGGCCAGGGCTGCTGGAGAGCTGCTATTTGTAGGCTGGAGGGGGTGTGATGAAAGGGCAATTGTTTTGTGGATGTGCCCATTGTTTGGTGGGGCTTCCTGGAAGGGTAGTGATAAGGAAACTGGCTGTTGAATGTGACCATCTTCCTTATCTTCACACCATCTTCCTTATCTTCACACCCCTTTCAACCCTCCCAGCAATTAACACAGAACAATGGTCACATTCAACAGCCAGTTTCCTTATCACTACCCTTCCAGGAAGCCCCACCAAACAATGGGCACATCCACAAAACAATTGCCCTTTCATCACACCCCCTCCAGCCTACAAAGAGCAGCTCTCCAGCAGCCCTGGCCCCACTCAATGCATAGCAGCCAAGAAGGTCTGAGCGCCTGCTCCGGCTGCAACGCCACTGAGGATGTTCTCCGCAGCTGAGAACGAAACATCTGGAAGGAAAACTTTCTCCAGTAGAACACGGCACTTGATCCCGAAAGATTCTACAAACCATAATAAAGTTGTGAGAATGTTAGGTAATGTAAAAGGTGAGTTTCCAATGCGGTGATTTTTTGTTGTTGTTTAGTCACACAGTCGAGTCCGACTCTTTGTGACCCCATGGACAAAGTCATGCCAGGCCCTCCTGTCTTCCATCATCCTCTGAAGTCTGCTAAATTCATGTTTGTTACATCAGTAACGCGGTCCAGCCATCTCATCTTTTACCATCCCCTTCTTCTTTTGCCTTCTGTCTTTCCTAGCATCAGGATCTTCTCCAGTGAGGGCTCCCTTCTCATTTGGTAGCCAAAGTATTCAGCTACAGCATCTGACCTTCCAGGGAACAGTCTGGGTTGATTTTCCTTAGGACTGACTGATTTGATCTTCTTGCAGTCCTAGAGAGTCACAAACTGTCAGTGTAAAAACACCCCATATATTAGCTGTTACCCTTACTTTCAGCATTTTTGCAAGTTGGAAGTATTGGTAATATATATTGAAGGAGATCCTTCAATGAGAATCAAAATGAGTCATACCTGGAAGCTCGTCTTTTTGATATTCTTCTTATCTTCTGAAAATTATTAACATTACTCTTATCCTCTACATATCACAGTGGATGCATACTGTGCCTTACGTACTGCAAAGGATAACTCAGAAGGCTGTTGCAGTAACAATAAAACAGGAGGAGAGAAAAATGTCATAAGCCACTTTATTTAAATAAAAAAATAATGCTTAGTTATTCAAAAGCTAAGCATAAGTAGAATGTTGAACCTATCTGTAATCTAAGTAGATATCAGCCTTCATGATTTAAAATAGGCTTCTTGTCCAAGTCCATGTATGGCAGGCAACAGCACTTTTAAAGATATTTGATATTATTCATTAAGTAAACATGTCACTTATGGCTCCAACTTTGCTTAAATGTAATAAAGCATTGCCCACCCAATCCTTGAATGAAACATGACACAATGTGTGGGTTAAACTGGGACTTTATTTACCTGTATGCTGATCTACACCACTCATTTACCAATTGAAGCACAGGTTGTAATTCACTTGCAACACAAGCTTCCTGGTAGGGCAAAATCACCCCAGCTTAGAGCCAGGTCCAGAATCCTTTCAAACTTTTCCTCTCATGGTCCACATGCTAGTGCATAGTGGAGATGGAGGGGCACAGTCCTGCCCACAACTCCAAAGCTTTAAGGCTCATCATATGCCACCTACCCCTGCAATCTGAAGAGGTCCCTCACTTAACACCTAGAGCCAATAAGCCCCAATTTGAGGACCGCTCCCCTATTGCTGATATCTTGAAGAGCTTGCCAATTCTAAATCCCCTCAACCTGTGCTCATCCCACCTTCCCAGTTAGAGCCTAACCAGATTACCAAGCCTACTTATATCTCACCTTTTCACACCCTAAAGAGCAGGCAAAAAAGGCCCCCTCCCAGTCAATGTGAGTGAGATCCAAAAATTACTGCTTGGCCCCCCAAATGGTGACCAGCTGGTATCCCAGGGTCACTAGAAAGAGGAGGAAAGTGGGAAGCTTGTAAGGTTGCCAAGTTCAATTCAAGAAATATCTGGGAACTTTGGGGGTGGAGCCAGGAGCAAGGTTGTGACAAGCATAATTGAACTCCAATGGGAGTTCTGGCCATCACATTTAAAGGGACCGCACACCTTTTAAATGCCTTCCCTCCACTGGAAATAATGGATAGGGGCACCTTCTTTTGGGGCTCATAATTGGACCCCCTGGTCCAATATATTTGAAGGTGTTTTGAGGAGAGGCATTGGATGCTATGCTGCAAACTTGGTGCCTCCACCTGAAAAAAAACAGCCCCCCCCCCAAGCCCCAAATACCCATGGATCAATTCTCCATTATACCCTATGGGAATCAGTCTTCATAGGGAATAATGGAGTGCCCAGCAGACATTTCCCTCCCCCCCTCCACTTTCTGATGACCCTGAAGTGGGGGGAGGGCCTCCAAACTGGGGGATCCCCTGCCCCCAAATGGAGATTGGGATAATTAGGAATCTGGTGGTGTGGAATTTGTTAAGACAAAAGAAACACTGTGTACCAAATGTTGCAATACACTCTTTTACTCAAACATCTGCAGCACCACAGAATGATTTTTTTAAAAATTGAAATATGTAAATTATGGTTTTATATGTTTTATTGGTTTAATTGTATTGACATGATGTTGTGAGCCGCCCTGAGTCCACTTGCGGAAAGGGCAGGATATAAGTTGAACATAATAAATAATAATAAATAAACATTTTAACAAAATAATTCTTAAATGTTCTTTAAAGCAAAAGATCAATCTTTAGTAGAAACTCAAATTTTAAAGTTTGCCAGGTACATAGAATCTGCTGTCTCCTCTTCCTTCTGTTGAAAGATGCAGATGAACCCAACTGCTCCTCTTTGAAGAGTGATTCAACAGGTGTAGTGGCGGTGACACGAGTCCTAGGTCCTAGGTTCAAATTTACACTTCCTTTGGCCGCAGTTTTTACACTCCAGAACTTGACATGCAAAATATAAGTCAAATACACATACAAAGAATATCCTTACAAAATTAGCATCCAACATTTTCTGTGCATACAGATACAAACAGTCAAACTTACCCTGTGCTTTAAGGCAACAGCTCACAGTTACATCTTACTAGTATGCATGAAATACTAGTAAGATGCAGACTAGTAAAATGTAACTGTGAGCTGCTTGTATCTGTATGCACAGAAAATGTTGGATGTTAATTTTGTAAGGATATATAATATATAATATGGGGCTTTGAGAGAAGCTGGTCTGAGGACCTTGTCAGTTGGCTTGTGAAGAAGCTGCAAATGCAGCGGAACGTGATTTAAGCCGATGATTGCGTGAAGGCAAGACTTTCTCCTTCGGAAGTCGACATCAGTGGAAGGACTCCGTTTGGAATTTACTTCTGAGTAGTAGTACTCCTTATAGACTTTTTGGAATTTTCCGGAGTCATCCTTTGGAACTGTGTTTTTCTTTGGGACTTTATGCTCTCTATGTGATTTACATCTTTGGAATGAACTTTGGATGCTTTTGCACAATATAATATAGATTTTTGTAAATTTGTCATGTGTTATGTATTTCTAACACAGTTGTTTTTTAGACTTCTGTTTATACTGTGTTGCCATTGTTTACTCTGTCCACCTGGGGATTGGGAACCCTGGGGATATGAGCCCCAAGCCACTCAGCAGCAGCATTGTAAAAAAAAAAAAAATGACTCATTGAGGCATTTAACTCCTGAAATGATCTCCTCCCCCACCCTTTTGCTTGCTCAACTGGGGTTACAGATCTGGCCGTGGCCTAAACAGAGCTGCTAGGGGGCCCAGGAGGCTGTGGGGGGGGGGGTTGTTTGTTACCCTCCTGGAGTATCCTTGCAGAGGTGAAGTAAAGACAGCTTCTGTAAGGTTCTCCAGTAAGCTTGCTCCACTTGTCTGCCCTGTCCCTTCCCTCATTGCATCCTTCTCCTGACCTCTCATCTGTGCCAGCTGTGCTCCTGAGAAACAAAGCCATGTGCGTGGCCTGGGACTGGAGCAGCTTGCATGCGTGTGGTCAAAGAAGGCAGGAAGAGGAGGTGCTGCGTCCTAAGTAGCTGGTGGCTGCCCCTTGCCCTCTGACCCACCCCAAATACATCCTATAGGGCCCACATCAAGTTAGGGCAGATCCCTGCTTCCTGTGCTTGGTCTGGCCTTGCCCCCCTCCATCAGCAAAAGGCTGCCTTGCCTCTTACCCCTCCCCCATGGCCCCACAAATGGTAAATCCAGATCTCTGCTTATTGAGTTGTTTTGTGCAGACCATTTAAGGTTTAAAGGGACTGCACAAAACAACCTAAAACAGTTAAGTAGTGGACATTTTTGTGGTTTCCAGGAGGAACATCCATTAATGTCTATGAACCACTCTCTGCTCCATCCATGAATCTCTACGAACCACCATAAACTGCTTTAAAAGTTCATGGATGAAGAACAGTTTGTTTTTATGCCCCACTCTTCAGTACCCAAAGGAGTCTTGGAGAGGCTTATAATTGCCTTCCTTTCCTCTCCCAACAACAAGACACCCTGTGTGGTAGGAGGAACTGGGTGAGCTCTGAGAGAACTGTAACTGACCCAAGATCACCCAGCTGGGTTCATGTGGAGAAGTGAAAGAGGAATGAAACCCAGTTCTCTAGATCATAGTCCACTGTCTTAAACACTACACCAAACTGGCTCTCCAGTAGACTTGTTATAAACTTATGTTCACAAACCACAAATGGGGCAAAATTCATGATGAATTTTGGCTCGTAGTTTGGTTCATAAATAAATAGACTGTTTCTTCTTGTTCTACTGTTTTAACTATTGTAAATTATTGAATATATATTTTAATATTTATTAATCTTAATTGTTCTGGATTTTATGTTGTAAGCCGCCCTGAGCCCGCCTTGGTGGGGAGGGCGGGATATAAATCGAATCAATAAAATAAATAAATTCATGCTCATCCCTAATCAGGACCCTGGTGTCCTCAGTCCTAGTACAGTTCTCTAACCACAGCCCGAGACTAGTTTTCTTCAAGCATAACTTCATTGAAGGTTACAAACCATTCAACACAGAGATATACCCGCCCCAGGTATAAGCTGGTTTTTATGATACAACATTATGATTAACTTTTTATCATAACCCTGTGTTAGCTAAAAGAGTTGGGCAAATGGTTTGTATACCTCATGGTGTCCTTCTGTCATATTTCATATTACAGATTTGCAGAGAAAGCTGCTGATAAATACTAAGTACTTCAGATGCTGGAGGAAAATCTCCTGGAAAGCAAGAAGACAGATTGTTAGCTAGCAGAGGCCAAGAGGTAACAGCACTCAAAACAGAAATAGTTCAAACAGCTAATAATTGTATGATAATCTGGAAAAATAAAGCATGTCAATGTACCTCTGGGGGAAAGGGTTGGAAACTGATCACACTTGACATTTATAGTTTCGTTATTCCTCTACAGCATAAATCCAGCAAACAGGAAATGAAGGCTTTATTTTTAGAAACCAGGCTGTTCTGGGACTGCTTGTGATATTCTCTTAGCTGTCGCCTTCCTGTTGGTTTTATTGTCATAGGCCAGCATCTAAATAACTCCTTTATGTGTACATAAGGGATTGCTGAACCAAGAAGGATAATGTAGAACCAAGCCACATCCATGCTAGAGTTCTCTGGAGGCCAATAAGTTGTGATGTGGAACAATTACCTCAGGTAATTTGGGGCAAGGCACCCTTAATGATTTTTTCCTTGATGTGGAAGCTGGATGATGTGCAGATGGAAAAAGGTCTCATTTGGTGGATATTTTGTGCAAAGCAGAAATGGAATTATGATGATAGGGTTATTTGTTGACCTCCATATTGCCAAGAAAAGCACAACATCAGTAATAATCATTTTGATGTTTTTCTTTTCTGTAGAAAAAAAGGAACTGCTACGTTGAGATTCCTCATCATAACATCTTTGACTTTGCTGGGAATAGCAACTACTTGCTAGATGCAGAGAAGGAGAATGAGGCCCTCAGAGCTCATGTTGCAGAAGATCTTCATTACAGAAGTATCAAAGACATATCTGGTGACAGCAGCTAGTGCTGAAGCCACAAGAAATTGATTTATGCATTTATTCTCTTTCTTCAGCCGTAGGTTTTCTGATGCTCGTGATTAGATGCACAAACCTCAAAAGAGAATCCACAATTTCCATGCTAATGCAGGGTCAGCTCATCCCCTAGGCAGCCATAGGAAATCACCTAGGACACCAGAAAAAGAGAGGGACCAACCAGCATGGCTGCTCTCCACCTGTCCATTTGCCCATGGTATCAAGATCTGCATTGGGAGGTGAACCCAGTTCCAGTGGGTGGCCAGTGGAGAGCTTGCTCCCTCCTTGACACCCTTTCCTGCAGCAAAGAGTGGGGGTTGGAAGTTCCTCCTGCCAGTCCTGTTCCTCTGTCACCTTGCCCAACCATGGGATGGAATGAAGAGATGGACAGTGGCTTCCTGGTGTAACACATTGGGTAAAGAGACCAGATGCAACCATGACCCGGGGTTAGAAGGGTAGGTACCATCTTCCCACCTCCCCACAGTGCAACCAGGGGCAGGCAGTGAGGACAGCAGCACTATCCTCTCACTTCCCTATGGGGGAGTGATGCCCTAGCTTAGGGCCCAACAAACTCTTGGGACAGCCATGTGCCTATACCTCTATCTATTATGACACTGACATTAGTCATTTGTGAATTCTGCTATTTTGAGAAGTATAAACAAAGTAGGAAGGCCCTTGGACTTTTGGACCTGGATTACTGCATAGCCTGTTGCTAAGGTTAAAGCTGATGCTAGAATACAATGCCATTTTGGATATGCTGGTCTATCTAAAGCTATCAGGAATTCCAAGGGAAACAACAGAATGTCAAATGTTAGAAATCATGTATTGGGGAAGGAGTAGCAGTCAATACTTTAATGTTGAGAGGATATCCTTGTCAAAAGTCAATCCAATGCCTCCACCTGTTTCAAGATCAAATCCTTGTCATGCTCAGAGTTCTGCATTTGAAATGATATCTACACCAATCGTAATTTGCCTTGTTTATTCAAATCATGGCCCTTTCCGCCCCCCCCCCTCTCAGCCATACCCATATAATGGCTATGATGGATATTTTTGAGCAATAGCACTGTATTTTGTCACCCATGTGGACAATTTTCATTTGAAGCCGGACCACCAGAAAATTAAATAAAACACTCTTTGTGAGCTTCCTTTAAAATTGCTTTCTAATATGGGTGAGTTCTGTAATTAAAAACCTAAGGAGTATAGTAATATTTCCTTTAAATAAATCCCATTGAAATAAAGAGATGAGTTTTTAAAAAAACAGGATATTGTTGAAATGTTAACAGCAGCCTCATTCACCAAGTGCAGCAGGAAGGCTCATAAAGGTAAGTGAGCCGGGCATGTGCATTAATGTTTCTTAAGTAATGGCATTTTACCATTTGCATTAAAATGTTCTCAATTTATTTTGAAAGTTTTAATATTGAAATTATTACTAAGTTAAGAGAAGAATAGAATAAGTACTAAATGGAGTGTCCTTTAGACATTCTCTAGGCCATGTAGGGACCACTTCCCCATAAGCAGCACCAACATGGTTGGGAGGATAATGTTCAAATTGCTCAACCACATCTGTCGATTGATTTGGAAATGTGCTCGAAGGTATGTTAAGATTCTATCTGAGAAAACAAAATCTGAGATCAGGCCTTCCTCACATGGTTAAGTCATTGATATAGTCAAGACTTTTTTTTTTTTGTAGCAGAAACTCCTTTGCGTATTAGGCCACAGACCCCTGATGTAGCCAATCCTCCTGGAGCTTACAGTAGGCACTGTATTAAGAGCCCTGTAAGCTCTTGGAGGATTGGCTACATCAGGGGGTTGTGGCCTAATATGCAAAGGAGTTCCTGCTACAACCCTCCCATCCTGGGATATATTCTCACAGTCATGCTGAAGTTGCTGATGCATCTCATACACACGAAAGAAAATCTAAAGGATACCTGAAGGAAACTCTATTAAGGTGATAGTGTCTGCTGTCCAGGGCAAGTAGGTATTTCTATAGACTTACTCATGGTAATTTGTACTTGTGAAGCCCATCTTCTGTATTATCCTTTCAAGTGACAAATTTAGCATTTTTCTGCAACAGTTCAGCAACCTGAAGAAGCAGTTAAGTGTAAATTTATTTAATGCTTTCTTTTGTCATTGAATTCAGAATGGGGTTCATATGGGGTTGGATCCAACCTGTTTATTTGCTGGTTAAAATAACAGCAAGGATCCTCCTTTGACAACCACAATGACTATGCTTGCAATCATGAGACCTGCATAGAAATAAGCAATGTGAAATGGTGATAAAGATGGGAATTGAGCACAATGAAGTAGAAATGCTAGTGCAGGGGTGGCCAAACTATTATGTGGCTCTCGAAGCTCCCATTGCTCCATTAGAGATGCATTTAAAATTAAAGTTGCTTTCTTTCCACCTCCAACTCCCTCCATTTATTTTCCTTCCTTCCTTCCTTCCTTCCTTCCTTCCTTCCTTCCTTCCTTCCTTCCTTCCTTCCTTCCTTCCTTCCTTCCTTCCTTCCTTCCTTCCTTCCTTCCTTCCTTCCTTGTCTTGTGGCTCTCAAACATCTGATGTTCATGTCTTGAGGTTCTCAAACATCTGATGCTTATTCTATGTGGCTCCTATGTGAAGCAAGTTTGGCCACTTCTGTGCTAGTGGGATCTAATCCATAGTTTCCAGGAGGTCTTCCATCTGGCAACTGACGAGACTGAGATCCACTTAGCTTCAGAAAGGTTGTTATGTCATGCACCTTCAGAGCATTCCTTTGGCAAGAGACTAGAGCTGATCAGTTTACCAGATGATTACATGCACCCCTATTAAATTTTGACCTATTAGGGATATAAAATTTCTTATATTTGCTTGTTCAACTCAAAAAGTTTATGATTCCAGTGTGTACTTTTAAGTATTTTAAATGTTTACTTGGCCAAGGGCCATTACAGATGTAAATCTTCTCACATTTGTTCAGCTAAAACTTTGATGGTTTAGTAAATACTTTTAAGTGGATGAAATTATGGGCTATCAGGCAAATTGAACTAAAAGGCAAATATTTACAGGTAAAAAAAAATATTGGTTTGGAGATTAAGTAGCTCTTGTTCTAGGGATGTGTATTTGCATAAAATTGAGCTGGAAATATATTTGGGATTCAGAATATACCCTAAATACTGTATTTTTCTGGTATATTCAGCATCCCAAATATATTTGGGGATATTCCTAGGTACCAGAAAAATGATCTAAAAATGCCCTGAAACATTCAGGACTAACGAGAAAGCTTGGGAGCCAGAATTTTTCAGTGCCCCCCCCCCCCGACACACACACACCTTGAGTTTTTTTCTTTCTTTCCTTTTCCTTTGTTTCTGTGTCTCCCAGGGGGTTCTATGGCTTGCCATGATGCTTCTGTTGATTTCACGTCTGTTTGTCAGTTTCAAGAGTCCCCCCCCTCTGTCTGTCTCTCTCTCTTTCTTTCTCTTTCTTTCTTTCTTTCTTTCTTTCTTTCTTTCTTTCTTTCTTTCTTTCTTTCTTTCTTTCTTTCTTTCTTTCTTTCTTTCTTTCTTTCTTTCTTTCTTAAGAGTTGCTTTACTTGGATTTGTTCTGCTGTGATTCTTCAGTTTGACATTAGTTCTCTTGAGCTTGTACTGCCACAGTGGCACTAGGTTCTGCTGGGATCCTGCACATTTAAATTGGTTCTGCTGGGCTTGCAAAAGTGCCCCCCCCCCACACACACCTTGAGTTTCTACTACAGAGATGCTCTGGTTTGACATCTGTCCTCTTGAGCTTGCACTGACACAGTGACACTGGGTTCTACTGGGATTCTGCACATTGCAATTGATTCTGTTGAGCTTGCAAAGGTGTTCTTACCTTGATTTTCCACTACAGAGACTCTCTGGTTTGATTTTGGTTCTGTCCAGGGGTCATTTTGTAGGAGAAAAGGTGCAGGAGCTCAGTAGCATATCATTTGCATATGCCCTAGGATCTATGTACAGTGGGGAGAGAACACCCCTCTGCATGCAGACCCTGACTGGAGGTTCAGGAGTTGTGCTCCTGTGAGCTCCTGCTGAATTCAAGCCTTGGTTCAGTCTGGTTTGGCACATTGGTTTGTGGTTCTACTAGGATTACTAAATTCTGTAATGGTTCTGTTGGGCTTCTTCCATGAGAGGCATTTGACTAGTGATTTCTGTTTGCAGGCATGGCTTTTGTCCTGGAAGCAACTTGGAGTCTCCCCCACTCATAGGAAATAATGGAGGATGGCGGGGGGCACCCTATTCAAGGGTCCATAGAATTGGATGCTTTGTCCAATCTATTTAAAATTTGGAGGGTGATTTAAAGGATAGGCACCAGCAGGTCTGCCACAATTTTGGTGCCTGAACCCTTAATAACAACTCCCCCTCCAGTCACCCAGAATTTTTTTTCTTCATAGGGTATAATGGACCTCAAAATTTGGAAAATCCAGCCCAGTACAGCCATGGAGCCCTTGTGGCAATTGTGGCTGGGGACTGCCTTTGCCCTCTCTGAGCAAGCCTTGTAAGCCTTCAGGGAGGTGGGTGTGGGTGGCTGCTCTGCCCCTCCATCTTTGACTGTGTACTCAGGCCATGCTCCCACCCTGTATGCAGTGCAGACTTTTGATGGTTGCCTTTTGGCTCTGGGTAAGAATTTTTCATTCCTCATTAATTGGCTGTAGGTTGCGGGGGTGGGGAGGATGTTTTTGCTTTCCCTGCATGGTTGGCAGTGGAAAGGGACAATTGAATTGGGTGGTGCACTTTAAATAGGACCGGTCACTCAGCAGGATATAATGGGGGATGAATAAGTGGTTACAGGGAGTACCATATGGCACCTCCACCTTTTGGCGGTATAAGGGGTCTGGCAGCCTTTGAGTTGAGTGGTCCAGGGCTGGGAATATGAACTGCCTTTGGGACTGCTCTGGATAGCTCCTCGTCTTAAACTGTGTAGTTTAGGGAGCTCCAGGGGGGTAACCCACTTGCTATGCCAGGCAAGAGTGAGCTGAATAAGGATGACTTGACTCAGGGGTAGGTGGCTCACCCATGGGGCAAGGAGGGGTCTGGGAAGACTCCTGGGCCTTGACCTATTCTGCATTGTATGTTTACCCTTGCTGCGGGAAGTATGTAAATAGTTGATAAAGTGGCCCTTTAGTAATCCCAACTCTGTGTCTGTCTCTTTCTTTCAACTGGGAGGGGCGGCAAAACCCCAAACCAAAATCTGAATACCATATTATTATTTTGGATTCAGGAATATTGATAATACCAATATTTTCCAGGTCCAATATACTCAAATCTGGAAAATAACAATATTTGCAAAATCCTATTTTACCCCCTTAAAAGCACCCTTACTGGCAAATGCTCTCTTATTTGCTAAGTGAGGGACTAAAAATGATCCATGGCAGCAAATTAGAAACTCCTGGCTACATTTCACAGTGGAGAATTGCTAAAGGACTGTGCTCTGCATTCAGCTTCAGATTTTGTATCCTCTAAGTAATTTATCACCTGTAAACTTTGCTACCTCTCTGTTTCATCTGAGGTGCCTCCAAGTATGGGGAAGCTTCTTGTTATTAGCTTTTTTAAAATATCCCCCCTCTGCTGGATGATGACATCCCTGTTGGCTGATAGGGATCTTTTATTGTGGCAAGAATGATTGACCAATATGCAGCTTTGGATTTTGCCTAAATTGAACAGAGGGTTGGACTAGATGGCCTATAAGGTCCCTTCCAACTTTATGATTTTCATATGTTCCCCTTCCTGTAGTAGGATGCTGTGATTGCTGAAATCCTGCTTCTGGGGATTAGGGAAGCGTAACAGTATGGGGCAGCCATACAGTTGGAGGGCCTTCAGTGCAAGTGTCACACCAGTGGAACTGCTACTAGCAAGCATGGAACAAAATATAGGATCCAACCAGTGTTCCCTCTAAGCTGAGTTAGTATGAGCTAGCTCACAGTTTTTTAGCCTCCAGCTCACACATTTTTGTCTTAGCTCAGGAAGGATGCCCCCAAAGCAAATTAAGCCAAATTGCTTGCTCACAACTTACAAAGTCGAATTTCTGTTCACAAGACTCAACAGCTTAGAGGGACTGTTGGATCCAACCATCAGTTTTCATAAAGTAATGGATCAAAACCCTGCTTTTAGGGTTTCCAATTGTGTGGAATTAGCCTTCCTGTACAGTTTGTACATGCACAGGCTCCATGTTGACTTCTGGTTGAGATGCATGTAGTTGGAATGGTTCTAATGGCATAATTCTACCCCACTCTCTCTGCACATTGCCTATGTACAATTATGTCATGTGTACTATGCTCATGGAGTGGCTGTCCTTGGAAATTCCCCAAGTTGGTGAGCTCAGACATATAATTCCCCAAGATTCATTCTTGAAGCTATCCCTGTCACTTTATTCAAATGACTGTGCCCATATGCTTCAAAGCAGCCATCAATTTACTTGCCATTAATCTCTTCTCATACTTGATATTATCCCAACTACTGAAAGATTTATTTTTCCTCCACAGACATCCATCTGAGGTCCCACCACTACTTTGTATTTTGGGTTGTTGGTCTGCAGCATTCCAAAGCACCGAGGACCAACAACACAAAGCAGCTTTCAGTGGTGTGATGTGACCCGCAGAGAGAAGCTTCTTGTGTGTCTATTTTTGTGATGCATCTTCAAAGTCATTATGGAAACACAGCCTGCCTACATTCACTTAGAAATCCTTCATGTGAAGTGCACTCCAGAGGATGAAATTAATGATTACAGTAACAACGCCAATGTGCTCAAAACACCAGAAGTGTAAGCAATGAAGGTCGCTTTTACAAAGAGCCACAGTAGCCACCAGCAATGGAATACTGCACAGGGTTCAGTCACACAGCTCTAAAGTATACACGCTGCCAAAGAGGCAGAGTCCTGTGCTTCACCCCATGGCAGACTCATTTCCCAAGTGAATGAGGTACAATTGAAAAGAAGCTAAATAGGTGGTTTTAACCACTGCAAACCTGGTATTCAAAGGTGCTGGAGCCTTCAATTCTCACTGACCTCAATTAGAGATATAAATACTCAGCAGCTTTGGAAAAAAATCAGACATGCCAATCTTCTATTTATATCCAAAGATATAAGGCACCTGTGTGGGCAGACATGGGACCAGCTTTATAATAAAGAAACTGTCAGAAAGAGATAAAGAAGACGATGAAATAGTCTCCTGTTCAAGATTTCAGATAGTAGTTGTAGTAGCAATGGTAATAGTAGTGGTGGTAGTAGTAGTAGCCAAATAGTTAAACAAGCCAGTTTAAAAGTTAAAATGTTTTAAATTTTGTGTGTGGCCTGCATACTCTTCAAGGTTGCTATCTGACCTTAAGAAAGCCTAGTCTGCTCTTGTACTTCAGTGGAAGCATGATAGTCTGTCTCAGCCATGTCAGACCAACATTTGCCTGCTTCAAATTAAGAGGGACTAGAGCTTTAGAGTTCTTAATGAGCAACCATAATTGCCCTCTCTGGGTTTCTCTGAACAAGGAGCAAAGAGTGAAATATGTGAAAGCAAATGCATAATAATTCCAGCAGTGGCACAGAGGAGTGAACATTATGTTAGCCCGGTAAAGCAGCTCTGATTCTTAAAGGGGCCTCTATAGCATACCCTGCAATATCTAAGCCATTCAGTACTTCAGAGTAGAATACAACCACATGACCTTTAAAAAACAGTCTGTTTCAGACATTATGTCCATGCATATCAGGAGTCCATCAACAAGAGCATGTGCTATTCATACAGTTTCGTGTGCATAGGGGAGCAATACATGGATTTTCTCTCTCTGGAGTGTGCAGCATTGCTCCAACTGGGTTCTTGTTTACTTGGAGTATAGCTGTATGTGGGCAGAAAACATGTGCCTATTCACATGGAAATCATGCATATCAACAGCATTACAGCTAGGGTATGCTCCCATGTGTGGGCTCCCAAGGTAATACCTGAAAAAGGACAAAATCAGCAGTATCAAGAGAATAGGATCCTGTTCTTTGTTTTTTATCTTTTACCTCTTTTTCTTTACCAGGGACATCTGGAACACTGCAACAAGCAGCTTCCCATGGAAAAGAAGCCCAGGAAACATTATCCCTCCGTGATCCTGGGTCTATTGCTGCAGTGTTTGAATTGACTCAATGAAGGGAGCAAGAAAAAAGAGAGATGCTACCACTGCCTCCAACCAGGTAGATTTGAGAGAAGGAAGGGGAACAAAAGGGGGATAGAAAGAAGGCAGAACTAGGATGCAGAGAAAGTATTGGTAGAAGGGACAAACTTAAATCAAGGCCTAAACTTAGAAGGGCCCAACTGGGCTTGTCTCATGTCAGGCTAAGGCATTTTGAACTTGTATTCCAAATTCAGACTTTGCTTCCCACAGTAGTGCTATTATGATGCTGTTTAACATATAATACTACAAAAGAAAAGGGGCAAAATTTTGATTCACCTAAACCCACCAAAACCCCTTGGATCAGCCTTGATCAGATTGCTTACAATTGATACAAAAGTATTACTTCCGGTCAGATGGGAAGTGCGCCTTTAATTTTTTGTTGTTCCTTACTGCAGTAACAAACATGAACCAAACAGATTCAAGAAACTAATATATGTGCCCTTCAGTCATAGACCGATAGATTAAAATTGGCCCTTACCAATTAATCAATGCAAGTTTTAATTAATTAAAGTTTGTGGCCTTATTAACTTTATGCATACATCAAAACCTCTCACCACACCTCCTCAGATGCTTTTAGATGCTTTTTGGTTTTCACCCTTAGTTCAGAATCAGAACTGTCAGAGACAATAAATAAGAATGCTTCATTAGTCATTCTCTTTCTCTAAGGGATTTCTGAGATATCTATCGCCTTGCTTTTCAAATAGAAAAACATATAATAGCAGCAAAAGCAAAAGAAATTGGAAGGAGTGTCCTTTACATCAAAGGTATTTTGCAGAGTACGTTAGGACTAGCCAATATACTGAAAATAGACTTTTTTTTTCTTTGAGAAAACAAGGGAGAGAAATAAATTGCAACACTGACTCTCTTGCAGCCACTTTGATGCCCTCACAGTTCTCATGTTAATGGAAGGTTTCTGATATCGTTGGCTTTTTCTTTGTATTCCTTAAAAATAGAAAAATGGGTAAGCATAGAGGCTGGGTCAGGGAGCCGCCTTTGCCCTCCCGGATGGAGGGAGAGGCGGGTCTTCACAGCTAATGCTGCATCGAGGTGTTGGGAAGGAGGCGGGGGCTGATGTATTTACATTCAGCCCCACCTCCTCCCTTCAGTATGCAGCACAGGCTTTTGCTGGTCGCTTCCTTGGGGAGGGGCCAGGTAGGAATTTTCACCTCTTTCAAATTGGCACTTTAAGGGGTGTTTTTTGCTTACCTTGGGCTGTGGCAGTGGTTGGGTAATTGGCTTGGTGGTGCTGGTAAATAGGATGTCACTTTATTTTGCAGAAGTTAATGGGCAGGAGGATGCGGTTTTGGTGAAGCCCCAGCAAACACACACCCCCCCTTGGGATTTAAGAGTCAGTGAGTACAGCCTGTGGTTGTATGGCCCTGGGTGGGGAAAACTGGCTGCCTTTAGGGATTGATTGGGTTGAGCCTTCCTTAAGTTGTATGGTGAGGGGAAGGAACTCTTGCGTGATCCTAGTTGCATGCCTGCCAGGTCTGAGCTATCATTATTGGCTCTAGCCTGGGGCTAGGGGGGCTAGAAAAGAGAAGGGTGACTTTGACCTCTGGCCTTGCCTGTGCCGCTAGTTATTGTCCTTGCCGTTTAAATACTTTGTTAATAACGTGGCCTTTATTTATCCAATGCTTTTGTCTGTCTCTTTCTTCCGACTTGGAGGGCAATAAACTTTGTTCTCTACTTCCTGTCAATTTAAGATGTATTAGAATTTCCCCTTCTTCCAGATTTTTCTTTTTTGCACACAGATGGATTGACCTTTTGTCTCAATTGACATACTAGCCATTTTCACACTCACAGAATAATGCACTTTCAATCCACTTTCAATGCACTTGCAACTGGGTTTTACAGTGGGCTTCTCCTCATTCTCATTTTCCTGTCTTGTAGTCCAGTTTCTTTGGGGTTTGTTTACTGTTCTGCACATGTTTTGTTCCACCTAGTGGTCAATTTGACATTACACTACTTTAAGTCAGTGTATCTCTCTGCTGCTGATTTAAACTGCAGGTTTTTATGCTGGACATAAACTGGTGTAATGCTGAATCAACCAGCAGAGGGAGCAAACCATTTGCAGAACAGGGGAAACCCCCCCCCCTCGAAAGAAACAGGAACTTCCAAGTAAGGAAAACAAGAATGCAGAAAAGCCCATGATGTACTGCACGGGTGGCCAATGGTAGCTCTCCAGATGTTTTTTTGCCTACAACTCCCATCTGCCTTAGCTATTGGCCATGCTGGCTGGGGCTGACGGGAGTTGTAGGCAAGAAACATCTGGAGAGCTACCGTTGGCCACCCCGGTGTACTGGAAAAATCCACTTGCAAACAATCACTTAAGTGCACTGAAAGTGGTTTGAAAGTGCATTATTCAGCATGTGTGAAAGCTTCAGTGTATATGAAAACTTTAATTTATACATTTTTTAAAAAAAGTGGAACTTGACCTGGCTCATAATGCCCATTTTCTTTCAAGTCAAGTACCCATATTCCTGGCTGGTTATTTGTCCACAGTTCAAAATTAACTGTAATTTGAGCAATTATACACCTCTGCAGTTAAACTCATTCTGCATGGCTGAGCTATAGGCACCTGTTCAGCATTTCCTGGGTTGCTGGGATTTATTCATTTATTGATTTATATACCACCCTCTCCACAAGCAGGCTCAGGGCAGGTTCCATCATAAAACCACACAATAAAATTCATTCAGTAATTAAATTTCAGTTAAAATCAGAACATCACATTAAAACTAACCCGTGCCTCAACAGTGCATACTGGGACCAGAGGTCACTGGAGGGGAGACCAGATTGGGAGTATGCTCTAGAATCACCATGGGAAGGCTATATGATTTGTAAGATCAGCTATATATTTTTTAATGTTTGAGCTAATTTTGTACCCATTCAATCAGCAGTATTCATCAGTCAGTGACATTTATCATGCTGGATCACATTCAGAATTTACTGTCTCAAACAGCAGTTAGCAGTACAAGATTGTGCAAAGTTGGAAAAATTGGGATACCAAAAAGACAAGCAATGCAATGTCCAACTAGCAAGACTGAGACTACTAAATCTGCCTTAATATATGGTTGTCAGGTGGTAGCAGGCATCTGTTGAGAGGGTTGTGGGTATGCCAGCTGTATTGTCACATCACTTCTGGTAAAAACCTGGAAGTAACACAGATAGTGCTAGGAATCACTAAAAATCCTATAGTTAAATCATAGGACTCTGCGTATGCATAGTCATTGTTTCATGTGAACAGGGCAATACATAGATTTTCCATTTGTGTAGAGTGAAGAATAATCTCAGGTTCTTGTTTTCATGGACCATAGTTGTATGTTCGCAGAAAATCTGTGCACTGGCCTATTCTCATGAAATGTGAATACAGTAGCTCTAGGAATCTATAGTATAGCTGTAGAAACCACTGGAAACTCTATGGTTGTATAGCACTTCCCAGAGCTACCCCAAGATACTTCCAGTGTTTTACCAACAACAACATTGTGGAGGTTTTTTTCTTGTTTCTCTCCAGCTGCCACTGGTAAAGGGAGAAGGGGGCAGGGGATCTCCCATCTACCCAACAAGGAGAATGGGACCCCTAACTGAATAGTTCTATCATACTGGTAATCAACCCAGTGAGTAAAGTGAACTATAAAAGAGAATAAATAAATAAACCAAGAAAAAAAATCTGTTTTGTATTTTTCTTTTCTTTTCAGGAGGGTCAAGTGGATGGGGAAGGATGAGTAAGATTGATGGAAGATGTGGAGGAGACCAGAATATCACAGAAAGCAGTGTGCAAATGTCCCTCTGTGAAACATTTGTAATAAAAAATAGGTTTGAGTATGTGATAAAAAGTGAGCATTTTTTAATGTTTCCAAACATCTGCATTTCAAGGGATTTCAAAACTTGATCAGAATTCCTCAAAAGGATTCTAGCTCTATGTAGGTCTAGCTGTGATAATAAAAGTTATTAGAAAATAGTTGATTGATGTTTAACAGTATAGCAATCTCAAAAGCTTCATTATGCATGCAACTACTTTTAATAATCTTTAACATATAACTCAGGGCTATTTTATTTAGTCTCTAGTATAAAATACAGATCTGTCTTGAAAAGATATATGTCCTCTGATTAGGCGTTGTCAATGTTCTTTCTTTCTTTCTTTCTTTCTTTCTTTCTTTCTTTCTTTCTTTCTTTCTTTCTTTCTTTCTTTCTTTCTTTCTTTTTCTCGAGCCTCAGTACTAGGCATCTGGCTGCTTTTTTTAAAGGTACGAATTTAATGTGTATACATGAGCACCAGGAGATAGCTCTGGAAATATATCAGGATCTCCAGGAGAGAAGGGGTTATTGGAACAGTCATTACTCAGGTGCTTCTGTTCACAAAAATTAAAGGTCACCCAAAATTGAAAGCTCAAAGAATATCTTCCGCTAGAGAAACATTATCACAACTAGAAAACATATCTGAAATAAAGTCTAAAGAGATCATGAATATCATCACCACTGGATGCACTAAATATGGCGTGTTAAAGAGGACTCTTGACATATCCTTGATTAATGCATGCTAAAAGCCTAGGAAGAGGCAAAGATTTAGAGTTATCTTTTGAGGGACAGTTGATAATTACCAGGAAGTTGTAGGACTTAAGTCGTACATTCAGTTGTAGGGTCAATAGTAGAGCAGTACAAGGTTAATATGGGATTAGGGGATGATACTAATGATGTGTCTTTGCAGATGTGAAAAGAAAGGGAGTTGAGACCGGTTAAAATGAGAGAGGGAGAAATAACCATGTATTAAAAGGGAAGAAGAGGAGAAGTCTAAATTCCTGAAGCTGGAACTGCAGTCTAATCTGTTGAATGACCCCAAATCTGCTTTGTATAGCACTGTTAGGAAGGCACTGATATGCTGCTGGGGCTCTTTTTGCTCCCTTCTGGAAGCAGTGCAGGAGAAGGTAAAGGCCATGGCCTATACCCATCTTTGCCTCTCAAAACACATGACTGTTGATCAGATCCAGAGTTAGTGCTGATGGTACTGCTTAGAACAATAAAATACTTTGAGCCAGCCCTACACCTAGGTGGGTAGTTAGGATCTGTGGCTCCGTGCAGAACACATGCTTTATTTATTTATTTATTTATTTATTTATTTATTTATTTATTTATAATTTATATCCCACCCTTCCCACAAGTGGCTCAGGGCGGCTTCCAACATTAGATCCAACATAAATTAAACAGTATTTAAACATGAAGGGAATAACTTTAAAACAGATAAAACAGATAAAACCATAAAATTAATAAATATTCCAATATATACAGAGATCTGGCAGGTTGCATTAAAATTCTCAAGCTAGGTGTAGGCTAACCGGAAGAGGGTTGTTTTACAGGCCCTGCGGAACTGAACAAGGTCCCGCAGGGCCCTCACCTCTTCCGGTAGCTGATTCCACCATGTAGGGGCCATAACAGAGAAGGCCCTTTCTCTTGTAGCTTTCAAGCGGGCTTCTTTCGGCCCAGGGACAGTAAGGAAGTTTTGTGATCCCGACCTCAGTACTCTCTGGGGAACATGCGGGGAGAGACGGTCCTTCAGGTAGACAGGTCCCAAGCCATATAGGCAGTAGGCAGTAGGCCCATGGTTCAATCCCTACTCTCTCCAGTTAAAATGGTCTTCAGGTACTGTTGCCTGCCTGAGTCCCAGAAAGTCACTATCAGTCAGAATAGGTAATACTTTTGGTTTCAAACAATTTTATTAGTAACATATGGTAATAAATTTAAATTTCTTACATCATTAATAATTACTTTTTTATCTATCCCATATATTACTTTTTACCCACCCCTCCCCCCGTTACTTGACCCCTGCCGGTGTTATAGACTTAAAATCTTAATATTAAAGGTACCCTTAATTAATAAGAACCAAAATTAATATCCTCCTCCCTCTTATACTTAGTCATTATCAAAAATTGTCCAATGTCCTTTTATTTTCCACTCTTTTTCTATGTATCTTCTGAACTTTTTCCACTCCATCTTAAATACTTCTAAATCATAGTCTCTTAAGGTTCTTATTAACGTGTCCATTTCACTCCATGTCATAACTTTTACAATCCAATCCCATTTCTCTGGTATTTTTTCTTGCTTCCACAACTGCGCATACAATGTCCTAGCAGCTGAGAGCAAGTACCAGATTAAAGTTCTATCTTCTTTTGGAAATTTTTCCATTTGTAATCCCAACAGAAAAGTCTCTTCAACTTTGTTAAATTTGTATCCCAAGATCTTAGAAATCTCTTGTTGAATCATCTGCCAATACTTTTTCGCTCTTTCACAAGTTCACCACATATGGTAGAAAGAACCTTAGAATAAGTAATACTTAACTAAGGAAATAATTGGTTTAAAGGAGATTCATAAATTCATATCTTAATTCTGCCAATCATTGCTGCACAATCTCCATCTATGAGGACCTCTGTGGTGAAATCAGAGTAGGCTTATTCATTAAATGAAGATGTTTGTCTTAGTGAGGCTGGGGCACTCAGGCTCAGGATTACAATTATACCCTTGGGTCCAGACTGTTGCATGTTTGAAGCACTAGGTACCTCCCCCCCCCCTACCAATTAAGCATTCCCCTCCCCAGCTCAAGCAAGTTGCTTCAAAAGTGGAAGTCTCCAAAGTTGTACCACACACTTAGGGTGAGAAAGCTACTTGTATAATGTTACAGACATAATACTGTTGATAAACTAGCAAGCAAATTAAACACAGCAATTCCATTCAATTGTGGTTCCCACTACAGCATTTGTCTGGCCCCAACATGGATGTGCTCATGGCAAAAAGCATTCTTGACAATCATAGTCAACAGTGCTAAATCAAGCAGATCAATAGTTTAATGATTATAAAGCAGAGAGAAGTCAGGAGAATGTGGCCTTCTAAATCTGTCTGTGGCCAAAATGTGTGGTTATCAACACACTCTGCATAGTAGTTATAGCTTAATGACATTCCACAACTGTGAAAACTAGTCCATGGTCACTCAATTTGAGACCCACCAGACCAACTGAATCCATGAATGGTGACCCATGATTAGGGGCTGTGAAAACTCCTGTTACCATGCACTAATTCAGTTGCAGGGGTTCATTTAATGAACAATGTGTCAGCTGAGAAGAGAGCTAGAAGAGGTAAAGCATGGCCACTTTAGATACATGAAGCCACTACAGGTGCTTAGACACCTGCACACCCTCACCCATCAGCACATGATGCCTCATTGAGATGCATAGTGTCAACCCATACAGAGAAGCAGGGATAAGAAACACATATTTATTTTGTAAAAACAAGTTCACTTAACACAATCCAGAAAGTGAGCACACTATGGTAGCAGGAGTTAAAGCACTTAGGCTTCATTTCCTCCTCCATTCCTCAGCAGGTCTCCCATTTACATTGTTTCAACATATATAGGACAAGCAACTTGACCAGGAGATCTCAGAGTTCAGCCTCCTGTAAATCAATGTTGCACAGATATTTTTTATCTGACTATCGGACATTTATTTCTTGAAGACTTGAGTCATCTTTAACCTACACTTTTTATGGAAGAGGAAAAGAATGAATTAAAAACATTTGGGGGATATAGCTCAACAAAATAAATTGCAATGTGTGTGTCTGTGCCTGTGTGTGTGTGTATACAAAGATACACAATCCATTTATTCCTCTTCTAGTTCCCAGGCTGATTTTAAATGTGCCTAAATGACATTGATTCTTAGCTAGCAAAGCCTAGCCAAGAGAGGAGGGGGGAAATCTCCTCCATAGTAGAAGACCCATTTCCCCACAGAAACTCTGAAACCACTGCCTGACTAGACCCTTGAGAGTTTCTATTCAATTCTGTTAATATAATAAGAAATGTTAATGTAATTGCCAGAGCAACATTATGCAATTTAGATGTAAGACTCATGACCAGCATTTGATTTACCAAACCACTCTTTCTAGTAAATGGGAAATATATTCCTAATTGGCATTTTAAAATCTCTGTTTATGCTATTCTTTAATCCTCCCGGAGAAAGAAATGGCATTTTTCCATCAGTATAACACCACTCATTTCTTTGTTAGTATATTCCCAAAGGTACACAATTGGATAAAAACGATATTCTTATATATACATTTTCATGCATGAAGCACTGGCAATTCAACATCAGTATGACAGAGGAGATCCCCCTTCCATCTTCTGTTGACCTTATTGAGTACAGGTTGTGCACATAAGCAAATATAGTTTACTGTATAGTGAACTTTCTTGGTGGGTATCTATTTTATTTGCTGTCTCTCAGCCAGTTTGGCATAGTAGTTAAGAGTGGCAGACTCTAATCTGGAGAACAAGGTTTGATTCCCCACTCCTGCACATAAAGCTTGCTAGGTGACCTGAGCCAGTAACAATTCTTTCAGAACTCTCTCAGCCGCATCTACCTCACAGGATGTCTGTTACGGAAAAAGGAAGGGAAGATGATTGTAAGTCAGTCTGAGACTCCTTTGGGTAGTTAAGGGCAGGGTATAAAACCCCACTCTCCTTTTCCTCCTCCTTCTCATGCTCCCTTCCCTCCATTACTAGGATTGGTGCCATTTTTAATTTTTAGGTATTTAGAATGGTGGATATGGGCAGAAAGGGCATCAATATCATGTAGCAGGCATACTTACTGGAAAGAGCAGTTCTTACTTTTTTTATCCATCTGTCCATCCATCCCTCCCTCCACCAACCTGTCTTTCCGTCTGTCTAATTGTTATCATCCATGAAACAGGTGGCATTTTTATATGGTTCTCCCCTCTTCCAGTTTACCCCCACAGCGACTGTGTGAGGTAATTAGACTGAAAGGAAGTGACTGGCCCCAAGTTATCCAATAAGCTTTACAACTGAGTGGAGATTTGAACCTAATCTTTCAGTTCCTAGTCTGCTACTCAAACCACTACATCACACAGGCTCTTTTTTTACTCAGAATCTAGGACAACCATGTAAAATTCTTATCCGAGCAAACATGGACATCGGGACTTGAATTCAGTGGAGCTCACAGGAGCACAGCTCCTGAACCTCCAGCCAGGGTCTGCATGCAATGGGGAATTCTCTCACCACCGCACACAGATCCTGGGGCATATGCAAATGAGATATGCTACTGAGCTCCTGCACCTTTTCCCTCTACAAAATGACCCCTGATGGACATTATAAGCTGCAGCTCTTCTGTTTGTTCTGGTCTATATAAAGGGGTCCCCTGGTTTACTGTGGGAGAAAATCGGCCCCTTCCCAGCCGGGCCGGCTTTGCTGGCTAGAGGCTGGGGGGCCGCTGTTGCCCTCCTGGAAGGAGGGAAGGCTGGCCCCCATCATCTCTGGCATCCAGGGATGACTTGTTGGGCATGGCGTCAGGGCTATAAAGGCCCCGGCCCTGCCCAACTCCACACACTTTTTTTTCGGCTCTCGGCCCACCCTGTGGCAGTACAGGTTATCACCGGTTGCCTTATTAGGGGCCAGGTAGGAATTTTTTCATTTTCACAGAATTGGTCCGCGTGAATTTGGGGAAGAGTTATTAGTTTGGTTGCTGAGCAGGATGAGGTATGGCCTACAGTGTTTGTTCAGGGGAGCACCTATGGCCCTTCACCAGCAGGTGCAAGTGGTCTGTATGAACTGCAGATGGGCTGTACGGCTCAATGCGGGGAGTGCAGATCATGGCAAAGCCTCACCGGGGCAGATCTTTCCAGAGGGATTGATGCTGGCCTAGGTGGAGGTGGAGTTTGGGCCTGGCCACTCATAACCAGCCAGAATATTGGGCTCGTGCTGGGGGCAGGGTGGCTCGCCCTCTAAGGACAAGGCGGGGTCCTGTGGTTGACCCCACGGCTTGTCCTGTTAGGCCTATACCCCTTGCCGTTCTAGTTGATTAAGCTATCTTTAATAAAGTGGCCCGGTTTATCCAACATACTGTGTCACCCTCTTTATTCCGATTGGGGGGCAACACCTTCATTTCCAATGTGGTTTTTATTTCAGCTTCAAAGTAGCATTGTAAACAGAAATTCTTGATTCCACTTTATTGAATTTCTCCCTGAAATCCAGCATTTAATTTCTTTTCCTTTTTTTTTAGGAATTTGGAGTATATTTCAAATCAATTCTTCTTTGATCAAAAGAGAAATTTAAAGGCAGGAGGAGCAGGAAGAAAGTTCCACAAAATGTCATCATTCTATTCTGCTCTGAGTCCAGTAATATCTTCCCAACCCTTCCTCCATTCTGCTACAGCACCCTGTGGTATGTTTAACATTGTGTGTGGGGGGGGGGGGGAGGAAAAACCTGTGAGGACTGAAGTTACAAATGGGTACATAGAGGTATGACAGGAAACCGCAAAGAGAAATGAAAGAGAAAGTATTATTTTGAAAGATGAAAAGAATAAGAGGAGTCAGTGTTTATACCTAAATAAAGTCAATTTCAGATAAAGAAACTCCACTCCCCATTATAATTCTATTGCAGAGCCGGGCTGTGGGAAATTAACGGCTCTCACACAGCACATTTTTACCTACCCCTTTTCAAGGTTATCAGCAATGGACAATTTCTGCCTGCCACCATTCATTAGGACATCGCCTACACTCTTTCTCCTTCTGGCTATGACCCTTATCCTTTTATTCTTTATATAATGTCCTCTTATATTCTGTGAGATGTTTCACCCCACAAATCCTGAAGTCGTTTTTTCCCCTTCTCTGATTTGTTACTCTGCCTAGCAGGGCTGCCATGCCCCCATCTTTGTTTAGCTTGAGGTGAGACAGGAAATAGTAGCCCCACTCTCTAGAAACCAGACACATTCCCAGGTTAACTTCTCTATTGAATTCCCAGGGATCCATTTGACCACCTGCCTTTTCTTTGAAATACTTAAAATACTGTTCTATGGCTCTTGGCTATGAAATTTCATGCCACAGTAAACCTCTTAATAAACAAGCTACCACCAGATTTTTTTACTGAAAGAAGCTAGGTACTCTTCTAGAATATTCTCTACTGGCTTGCTATATATTTAATAAACATACACAATGATAATGAGAGAATAGTTATATATTGAACTTACATATTATGTACATAGTAAGGATTTGAAACTTGAATTAGCACTTGTGTGCTATCCTTTCATGCACCATCTTATTGATATGTTTTGCAACCACCAAATCCACCCTATTCAAAAACTGTGATTAGTATATTAGCTGTACATACACTGCCCCACCTGGGCCGGCTTAGCCCAGCGATTCCTCCCCCCCCTCCAGGTTTTGCATTTCAACTTGGTTTCCATTCAAAACACAAGTTAAAACTTCTGAATTATATGGAAATTCATAGCCCTTCATGGCATATCCTATATGCCCAAGTTTGATTTCCTTTTCCTTTCCTTTTCTTTCTTTTTGGTACTTAAGAATGAAGTTCTAGTAAGTTGTCTGTCCTTGGAAATTGTTTCCTATTCAATGTATATGCACTGCAAGGATCTGTGGAATGTGGTTCAGGGTGTCCTCTGGCTTTGCATTTCAACTCGGTTTCCATTGAAGACACACGCTAAAACTTTTTTACTACCTCCAAATTATCTAGAGATTTCACTGTTGGAAACTGTTATCCTCTTCTTGCCGGTCACACAGGGCAACTTCAAACACACAATCGGGTTTTTAAAAGTCTCTGTAAGAAAACATTATGCCATCTTGAAAGAGATTTTGGACATGTTCACAAGAGAATATGAGCCGCAGTTGTGTCCTTGTGACTTTGTGCTGTGAGTTCACTACAGTAGCGCAAGGGGTGTAATATTAATCATCTCATGACTGCATATCACAGGATTTGTGGCTAGACACATCTGCCATAATAATGTCTATGTGTCAGCAAGACGGTTAAAAGACAGCCAGTTTGGGGCTATACAAATCAGAATGATTGCATGCTGGATACCGCAATAATCTGTTCCACCTGATACAAAATTCTAATAATTTTTAATCCCATCATGGCATTTGTGTCACTGTGCCTTAAGGATAAGTAGTTGCATTAAATTCAATGGAGGACTGAAGAATTTTGCGGTAATATCAAAGATTTACAACAATGGAATTTTCATGCAGATGATTTTAGCATACTGATCTTTTTTGATAGTTATGACTCCCTGGGAGGATAGCACTACAACATGCAAAAGAGGACGCTCCTGTTGTGTGGTACCTGGTTGATATTTTAGTTGCTTGCCTTTTTAACCTTGTGATGTCATATAATCTTGTCATCTTTAGTGTGACACCTCAAGACAATACTTTCCTTTCCTAGAATGCAAATATTTTCATTTTGTAGTATTTTTTTTGTTTTATAAAAGGTGTCTTGTATGAATTGCCTAATTACTATTACGTTTACTATTTCTTATGAAATAACTGAACCCAATCAAAACTACAAGGACAACTAATTACTATGAAAGCAGTCAGGCATAGTAAATGCCTCCAAAAACAAACAATCAAACAAACAAAACACATACCAATTTGCCAGATGTGCATCATTATGATAGTCAGGATATAAGTTATATGGGAAAGATCATAGCAATAATTGTGGGGATGTTTTGGCCTCCATTTTTGCTCCATGTTACAGCTGCAATATGCAGCCTGGTTCCTTGACCGCTTAGAACTTAATGTGAACCATTGACAAGTGAGCCTGCACTCTCTTTATAACTCTGTTATCAGCATAGCCCCACTTTGAGTCCCATTTCTTGTGTGTGGTAGAGTGTGACAAAGAGGCAGAAACTAAAAACTGGTTTTATATAGCTCACAAAAAAGATGGCTGACATGTGTATGGAATAGGGTTGCCAGATCTAGGTTGGGATTTTGGGAAACTCCTGGAGATCTGGGGGTGGAGCCTGGGGAAGACAGGGACTTCAGAGGGGTCCAATGCCATTGAGTCCAGCCTCCAAAGCATCCATTTACTCCAGGGGAACTTATCTCTGGAGCCTGGATATGAGCTGTAATTCCAGGGGATCCCCAGGTCCCACCTGGAGGCTGCCATTCCTAGCTCAGGATCTGAATATAACACAGGTCTCATGTGTATCTGCTTGGGTTCATGTGTGTATTACAAAGTATGTCTGGTTACTGCTTCTGGTGCATCCAGTATCTAGAAAGAGGATTAGGTTTTCTTCCTCTGTACTAAGCCTCTGATGGAAGTCCTGTCATGAATTTGAGTACAAGTTCTTCCTCAACAAACAGAGAGACCTAAGACTGAGATAAGAAGGGAGTGACTGCCTGACACAGAAAGAAGCAGTTGAAACACCTCAAGGAGCCCTCTCTGATGTGCATAAGAAGCCTCAGGAGGCTGCTAACACTCTCAACCTGGAATACAACCCTGTCTTTGAACCTAGACCCTGAAGCACCTGAGGTCTCTCCTCAACTGTCCCTTCAAGTCTCATAAAGCCCTGAATTGACTACCCAATCCTGTTGGAGTACTCAGCACCACAATCAGGTATAACAGTTTTAACTACCCATCACCTGTTACTGAAGGGGCGAGGCTTGCATCTCATCTCATTATAGGAAATTTAAGACCTCTGTTTACCTTCAGCCTTTGCTGGAACAATATTTAAGCTCCAATACTGTTGGCCTCAGTATCTTGATGCCTGTACTTCAGCTTTGAGTGGGACATATCTATAAGAATTCAATAGAGATATACGAAAAGCACAGGAAAGTAAGGTGTTTTTACACAGGGATTGGTGGGGCCAACAACCTGTATGTAAGTGATGCAAGCTAAAACATGGCTGCTAGATTCACCCTGTGTAGCAAATGGAAACTCTTAGCTGTTCACTTCTTATACTAGGAAAATGTAATGTATTTCTCATGGTACCTTTACTTAGGAAACTTTAGAAGACACAGATGTGTTACTGCAACCGCCTAAACAAATACTGTGACCTGTATCTCACTGGTGTCGAACCTACCATTTTTGGGCAAGGTTATTGAGAGGGCAGTGGCAATACAGCTACAGGGGTTTCTGGAGGATGCTTCCGTATTAGATACATTTCAGTCCGGCTTCTGTCTGGGTCATGGGATGGAGACGGTACTGGTAGCCCTCATGGATGATCTCCGGAGGTACTTGGATTGAGGCAGCTCAGCAGTGCTGTTGTTATTAGATCTGTCGGCTGCATTTGATACAGTTGACCACCAGCTACTGATCTGCCGCATCACCAATGTGGGGATTCAGGAGTCTGCCCCTAATGGCTTACCTCCTTTCTCCTAGGTCAGGGACAAAGGGTGGCGTCGTCCCGAAGGCACCCTCTAACGTGTGGTGTGCTCTAAGGGGTAGTTCTCTCCCCAATGCTGTTTAACATCTATATGCATTCCCTTGCCCAGGTCATCTGTATTAGATCCATCCCTGGTCCAATATTTTTGAAACTTGGAGGGTGTTTTGAGGAGAGGAATTGGATGCTATGCGGCAAATTTGGTGCCTCTAACTAAAAAAGCTCCCTTCTCCAGAGCCCCAGATACACACAGATCAATTCTTTATCATACCCTATGGAAATCGGTCTCCATAGGGGATAATGGAGTGTCCAGCAGACACTCCCCCCTACTTTCTGATGACCATGAAGTGGGGCGAGGGCCTCCAAACTGGGGGATCCCCTGCCCCCAACTTGGGATTGGCAGCCCTAGTTCTTTGCTGACCAATCACTGCTGATGTGTTACCATCACAATCCCAGTTCATAAATACATACAAAAAGTCACTAGCTCCTTCTCTTCCAAAGATGTACCTTTTTCTTATAACTCTTCAAGGGAGGGACTAGAAACTTACTTTTTCAAAAGGAAACCTGGGAGTTCTGAAAACTTGTATATCAACCTAAATATTGATATACCAGTATTTTATTGATGCTTCTTTAAAAAAAATTCAGCCATGATATTGATATATCAATATAAGCATTCACAAAAAATAAAGAAGGAGGGTGTGCTGGGATGCCAGCTATGACACTACCAATGATGGCAGCACCTTCCCTTGAAAATCTTGATTTTGCAAGGCATTTGTGGAAGTAAATAAACTGACTTTACAATTGTGAAAATGCAGAGGGAGGGTGGGCATGCAGAACTTGCTTAAACCAATTCCAATCCTTGTGGATTGACTGAGAGAGAGAGAGAGAGAGAGAGAGAGAGAGACAGGGAGAACTTACACAAATTTTGAGTCTGTAAATCCTACCTGCAGCCAAGTCTCCTGTATGTATCTGACTTGAGAAGGTCCTGAATTTTGTTATGGTAGTCTTCTGTATTGAGAATAACTGTGGCGTTCCCCTTATCCGCTGCAAGAACTAGTATGTCCTTCTCAGTGTTGAGGGTTTTCAGAGCTGATCTTTCCGCAAGGGTGAGGTTGCTTTTTGGAGGTTTAGTGTGTTGTAAGATTCTTGATGATTCTCTTCTTATTTCTTCTGCAATGTGTTGTGGGAGGTTGCAGATACTGGCTTCAATGTTGGCGACAATGTCTTCTGTAGGAATTCTGGAAGGGGTGATGGCAAAGTTCCCTCCTTTGGAGAGCACAGAGATTTCAGCTGTTGTCAGTTGTCGATTGGACAGGTTTGTCAATTGGACAGTTGTCAACACTGACAAGGACATACTGGTTCTTTCAGCGGATAAGGGGAACAGTTATTCTCAATACAGAAGACTACCATAACAAAATCCAGGACCTTCTCAAGCCAGATACATACAGGAGACTTCGCTGCTACCCCACCACAAGAATACTTCAGAAAACAAATCTGTTAATCAAAGGCTCTTCAATACCGATTGAGGATCAACGCCTGCTCAGAGAGTCTGAAGCTCTGCCCCCCAGACTGTATGGCCTCCCTAAGATCCACAAACCCTCTTCGACCGATAGTCAACGCCATCGGCTCACCTACCTACGCCATAGCCAAACACTTGACTGGCCTTCTTCAACCCCTTGTGGGCAACACGACCTCTTACATCAGGGACTCATCACATTTTTTGGAAAAAAAATCAAACCCCTAAAACTCCAACCCAGCGATCTTTTAGTAAGCTTCGATGTCGTCTCGTTGTTCACTATGGTTCCCGTCAAAGAAACCCTTGTCCAACTACAACACATCTTTCCTGATGACATCACTGCCCTATTCCACCACGTGCTCACCACTACCTACTTCCAATGGAACAATAACTTTTATGAACAGATTGATAGAGTTGCCATGGGAAGCCCCCTTAGCCTTGTCATCGCTAACTTTTATATGGAAACCTTCGAAGATACAGCATTAAGATCTGCCCTCCTAAAACCACGTTGCTGGCTCCGATATGTGGATGATGTTTTTGCCATCTGGAGTCATGGAGAGGCTGCTTTGAATAACTTTCTCCTTCATCTGAATTCAGTCCATCCTCGGATCCAGTTTACCGTGGAGAAAGAAAACAATGGTCAACTTGCCTTTCTTGACGTCCTCATTACCAAGAAAGATGACGGAAAACTTGGCCACACTGTATTCAGGAAACCCACACACACCGACCGCTATCTAAATAAGAATCCCAATCATCATCCTCGCCAAAAACGTACAGTTGTAAAACCCCTCATCTACTGAGCATCACGCATCTGTGAACCAAGCCAACTCCAGCAGGAACTACACCACCTCAACCAGTCACTGCAGGCCAATGGATATTCCCTACAAGAAATTAGAAGAGCCCTCCATCCCAAGAGACCATCCACACCAAATACCGAGCCACACACAAATGTAGGTTCAGCCTTCCTGCCCTACATAAAATCTGTCACCGACCGCATTGGCAAAATTCTCAAACGCCACAATGTTGACACAGTCTTCAAACCCACACAACAGATCCACCACATGCTGCGCTTGGCCAAGGATATGAGAGATCCACTTTCAACCCCTGGAGTCTACAAAATACCCTGCTCCTGTGGTGCAGTCTACATTGGCACTACCCAACGCAGTATCAACACCCGCCTCACCGAACACAAGAGACACTGTCGCTTGTTTCAGCCAGAAAAATCAGCTGTAGCTGAACATGCACTTCAAGAAGGAGACCACGTCATCCACTTTGAAAGAACTGAAGTCCTTTCTACAGCCTCACATTATCATACCCGCCTGAACAGAGAAGCTATTGAGATTTACAAGCACCAGCACAACTTTAACAGAAAGGAAGAAGGCATTTCCGTCCACCAATCTTGGTATCCAGCTCTGCAAAACACCCTACAGACTATAAATTGCAGAAATTCACAGAACAACCAGCACATTCCACAGAACAATCAGCACAGTCAACAACCATCTTCCTTATCTTCACACCCCTTTCAACCCTCCCAGCAATTAACACAGAACAATGGTCACATTCAACAGCCAGTTTCCTTACCACTACCCTTCCAGGAAGCCCCACCAAACAATGGGCACATCCACAAACCTATTGCCCTTTCACCACACCCCCTCCAGCCTAGAAATAGCAGCTCTCCAGCAGCCCTGGCCTCACTCAATGCACAGCAGCCAAGAAGGTCAGAGCGCCTGCTCCGGCTGCAACGCCACTGAGGATGTTCTCCACAGCCGAGAAAAAACGTCTGGAAGAAAAACTTTCTCCAGTAGAACACGGCACTTGAGCCCAAAAGATTCTACAATCCCTAATGATGTTACCAGCCGTGAAAACCTGAAATCTTTTTTAAAAATGCTTTGGAAGTAAAGATCTCAGAGTCTTTTTCGAGCCATACTGTTAGCCTCCTAATAGAAACCTATTGCCCTTGCCAGCAGAAATAGTAAAACAGCATCTTTCATGTTTTATATAGGGATGCAACTGAAATGCTGCCTCTCTTATTTCCCCCCCAGAAAAATGGCCAAATCATTCTGTTTTATCATGACCATCAAATGAATTGTCACTTCTATAATAAAATAAAGCTTTGTTCACTGCTATTTTGTATTATGGCAGTAATTCTGGTACATTACAGTTTGGGTTTGATTTTGACAATAGATAGATCTTTTGCAATGTGCTGCTTTATTGTCTCCCTAAAATTATTAATGATAAATGTTCCACATGGTTAGGTCTTGCAGTGTCTCTTCCCCATAAGTTTTCTTACAAAAGGCAGCTATCAGGAAGAGGAAAAAGATGCTTCATGTCAAAGAGATTGAGCTCCCTGTGATCAGTTAAGGAACATGTAATGACATGTCACCTGTCAACTCCTGAATGGGCTGGGAAAGGCCTAAATGCAGTCTGGAAGACCCACTGCTGAGACAAATGTAATTGATTGCTTTCCTCTGGTCACACGAATAAGATAGAAGATATATTACTAGTAGAAGCTGTATGCTTAGAATAAGGAGGTCACATAGAAAATGCTTCATAAGAGACTCAAGAAGCTTTGTCATAATCCCAAACAGTAAAATGTTGTCATTAAGAGAAAATCCAAGGTTAATGGAACGAAAATACCGTAAACTGAAACTTAAAATCTGAAGTCACAGATGGAACAATTACTGTTGGTTTTTGCTTCCCAATGCAAAAAAAGATTGTGTCTTCAGAGTCACAAATAAAAAATGCTGAATAGGTTTCTGGACAGGGTCACCTGAAGAATTATAGCAGTTTCCCCAGGATCAGACTTCCCTTTTTCATCATATTTTTGCTTCAACAAAAGTGACAGGTTTTACTGAACCAGTGGAAAAGATCCTAAGAATCACCCATAAAGCTATGTTGTAGAATTGAACTTTCCCATCGCTTCTTTCATGGAGCACAATGGAGCCAGAGGATGGAAGAGGTAGAAATCTTGTCTAATCCCCTTGACCAAGTGGAAGGAGATATAACAGGCAACCCAGTGTTTGTGTGCAGGTAAAACAAGCCTATCTCTCTGTAGAAGAGTCAATCATATGTACGCCAACCTATAGTGCAAAGTGGTACAGCTGAGGCACACATTTTCCTCATTTTGATTTTGCTCTCAGGCAGGAGTCACTGGGACTAAAATGGGGAAACTCTAGATGTGTACTCTGCTGTGCCTTGTGATGAGCTTCTTGGACAAGGGAGGACAGGCCATTTAACCATGGACTGGCCATTTAACTTATAGGGAAAGCTCCCAGTGCACCACTGCCCTGGATGGCCACTGAAGGTCAGGAACAAGAAGGGACAAGGCTGGAAAATATGCCAGTGCTGCAGGGGGCTTTGGCCGGGGCCCTTTAACAGCATCAGTGATTGGCATCAGCTAATCAGTCACTTCTTCCTACACCTCCTGTTGGCACTGCTGGTCAGATCCTAGAGTGGCCCCTGCACTGCTTGCTTAAAGGACCTCAAAGGCCACACAGCTTGGCTCACTTCTGGACAATTTTAAATTCAAATCTATGCTTGGGACATTAATGTCAAAGGTTTTCGTTATGTTATCTCCCCAGACTTTAGATGACACCACCTATGCAGGAATTTCCCCTGACTAAGCCTCATTTGGGTTAGGTTTCTATTTGAGCAACACTTACTTTCCATCTTTTTTTTCTGGCTTTCACTCATTCATGTACCTGTTCCTTCTGATCCAAAGGAATTGTACTTCCAGATCTTTGTCCTGCTGGTTATCAGATAGTGTAATCCTGTCACTCCAGTCTAAGTTATATCTCCTCTGCCACCAGGCCAGAGAAATACATTCAGATCTACCATTCCAAATTATATTACATTCCAATATCCATTGCATTAAATTACAATCACTATACCAAATAAGAAACACAATAAAATAAAGGGGATGTCTGGCCCTTCTTAGTGAAAATATGGATGTAAGGACTAAATGAGATGAGCATAGGTAGTGAGATAAGAAACCAATATCCTTATTAAGTCCGGTTAGGAGGGAGGAGTTTTAGAGTGTTGTAATAACTTGAAATTCGGCAATTTCCCTTTCCAGTCTGTTCCTGAAGTTCTTTTGTAATGAAACAGCTACTGAATGTCCTGGAAGGGTGAAGTGTTCTCCTACAGATTTCTTAGTCTTGTGAATCTTAATGTCAGATTTGTGTCCATTTATCCTTTGATGTAGGAGTTTGACCTGCGTAAAGAACAGAAGGGCATTGTTCACACTTAATGGCTATACAATTGTAGAAGATGAGCAAGTGAGTGAGCCTGAGATGGTATAGCTGATGTTGTTAGGTCCAGTGATCATATTGTCTGGGTATATGTGGCAGCAAAGTTGACATCTGAGTTTATTGCAAGTTCTGGTACCAGTTTCCATGTTCAAGTTAGATGTTGTATTATTGTGGGTGAGGAGTCATGTAAATTGCAGGGGGATGTTGTCTGGACCTGGCAACAGTGATTCATGCAACGGTAACCTTGAGACTGGATTACTGTAATGCCCTCTACATAGGGCTGCCTCTGTGCCGAACCCGGAAGCTGCAGCTGGTGCAGAACGCGGCTGCTAGACTTTTGCTGGGGCTCCCAAAGTGGGAGCACATACAGCCGGGGCTGCGTGAACTGCACTGGCTGCCAGTTACATACCGGATTCGTTACAAAGTGCTGGTTATCACCTTTAAAGCCCTATATGGCTGAGGACCTGCCTACCTTAGGGACCATCTCTCCCCATATGAACCCCAGAGAGCACTGAGGTCAGCAGGAAAGAACCTGCTGACTATTCCCGGGCCGAAAGAGGTAAAACTACAAAGTACCCATGCCTGGGTCTTCTCTGTTGTGGCTCCACACCTATGGAACCAGCTTCCGGAAGAAATGCGGGCCCTGCGGGATTTTGAACAGTTCCGCAGGGCCTGCAAGACCATCCTTTTTCGAATGGCCTTCACCGACTTAAGAGAGAGACTGCTAAGTAAATTCACCATCTGTATAATAGCACCAGCATATTAATATTAATTTTATCGTTTTAGAATATTAATAGAATTTTAATTAAACTGTTTAAATTAGTCTGTTTAAATATACTGTATAATGAATGTATTGATTTGTGTTGTTAGCCGCCCTGAGCCTGCTTCGGCGAGGAGGGCGGGATATAAATAAAATGATGATGATTATCTGTGTGCAAGAAAATGTATCTGAAAAAGTGTGAATACATGGGGGAAACACATCTTATTTTACCTAGAAGTGTATTTTCTCCATGCAGTTGTTATTCAGCTCTCAGAGGGAGAGCAGCTCGGACGACTGTGATCGCGCGGCTCGAGTCTGGGCGCGGCGGCGTGTGCGAGGCCTTCAGGAGGATACATGGGAGGCACTGCGGGCTCATTGCATTAGCGGCAGATCTGAGCATGGGTTTGCCCAGCTGGAACAGCAAGTCAGGGGTGTTTCTAGAAGGGCGTGGGAGTGCTTTTGTGGGGGCACGAGTGCCAGGCTGGCAACTGTTCACCCCCTCCCCCTGTGGGTGCAGGAGTGTGCTCACACCCGCCCCCCTTGTGTTAATAGGGTAGTGGGGGGCCTTAGTCTTGGTGACTGCCCCCCCAAGCAAAAAAAAAAAAGGCAACGTATACAGCAGCCCTATGGCACTGAGTGGTGAAGCTGCAGTGCTGCAGCCTTGAACTCTGCTCACAACCTGAGTCGAACCCAAGGGAAGCTGGGTTTGAGTAGCAGGTCAAGGTTTTATCTCTTTACCAAAGAACGTTGGTTGCCTGGGGGTAGCACGATAAGCGGGGGCGCTAGGTTACTCTAGGGGTAGTTAATAAGAGAGGGATGGCTCCCAAGAAGGGTCAAGGCCCCTCTAAGGGAAAACAGCCCGCTAAGAAGAGAGGGCAACAATCTAGGCCACCTCGTGACTCGGTGAGGAGGCCCAGCTACGGCAGGCCATCATTGGGCAACTGGCCGCTATTGAGCAACAGAGGGGTGCCACGGGGGCTCTCACATGGGAAGGGCACCATAGGGCAACTGACCGTTCATCCAAGTTGACTTTTGAAAAGAAGGTGCTGGCTTGTCTCTCTGTGTTACAGGGTATGGTCGTCGGCTCAGATATGCAGCAGGAATCGGATCAGGAAGCAGAGGTGGACACGAGAGAGGCCCCCGGTGGGGAGCCTGTGGATCCTGGCACAGAAGGGGTGGTGGTGGAGACAACCCCAGCAGTGGCAGTTGCTGTTACCCCTTCGGGGGTAGCGGGTAAGTTCCCATTGCAACAGCAGCCTCCGACTTGGCCATGGGGCCTCCCCCAGCCATCGGTTATCCACAATACACCGTATATGGCTGGGTCACCGCCTGGGCAGGTGGCCCCTTCTGGGCACTACAGTCAGGCAGGACCTTTTTGGGCTTGGGGTGCACCTGGTGCCTCGCTTCAAAGCCAGAATACGGTGGGTTCTCACAGCCCCCTTTGCAGTCAGTGGCTACGCCAGCATCGCAAGGCGCATCTACTTCACAGTCTGTACCGGACGTGCTGCTGTGGGGCGGGCAGCAGCAGTTACTGCAACAAGGGGCGTGGCCAGGACACCCTTGGGGTGTGTGGCATTATCCACCGAATCCTTATGGGTCCACACCATTTCAAGTTTTGCCATATGGTGACACCACATTGCCCTTTGGTAATCATTTGGCAATGGCTACCCGGGAAAAAATACTGAGAGGTGACTATGTGGATGTTTTCAGTCTCCTATTTAGAGAACTAGAAAAGAAAGACATAGACGACAAGGAGAAGGAGAAGCTGAAGTGTAGAAAGGTGGACAGGATTTGGGCCAATTGGCTGCCAGGTTTCCTGATTTATGCGGGGGTGATAGTAAGGGCACAAACTTTACGGGCTGCAGCCCTTTTTCAATATTGTGACATAGTGCACCGTGCATATACGGACTTCGTTGGGGCTGCGTGGTTGCAATATGATGAGGCCTTCAGAATGAGGGCTGCGGTCAATCCTGGTCTTCCCTGGGATCAAATTAATCAGCAGTTCTGACTGCAGTTGATGTCCCCGGCAAAGCCCAATACAGGTGATAGGGTGCATAGTGGGCATTTGGTGCACAGGCAGCAGAATACGGTTGGTGCCTGCAGTTCGGCGAGCCAGTCAGTTCAACCCCGGCTGCTATGCTGGAAATTTACATCCAAGGGCATATGTGCTAGAAAAGCCTGTAAATTTAAACACAAGTGCCTGCTATGCGGGGGTGGGGGGGGTCACATGCCTTCTCAGCTTGCAGCAGGTCAAAAACTAAGGGGAATGCCAAATGCCCTGGCGATGGGAGCAATCCGCAGCCGCCTGGAAAAGGGACCCACCCCCATACATCTGAAGGTACTTAGATGGTGGTTGGGTAATTACCCCTTGGTTGCTGATAGGGCCTATTTACTGGAGGGATTTAGTTTTGGATTTAGGATTCTGTATCAGGGACCTAGAGTCCCTTGTATGGCCCCCAACTTTCGTTCGGTGATTGGGATGGAACACGTTGTCAGGGCAAAAATAGCCAAGGAGTGTTCAGAGGGGAGGGTTCTTGGCCCCTTTGACACTCCGCCCGTGTCTACGTTAAGGGTGTCTCCCTTAGGGATGGTGCCAAAAAAGGCACCGGGGGAATACCATTTGATACACCACTTGTCATACCCCAAGGGCGGCTCAGTGAATGATTCCATCCCTATGTTTGGTCAGGTATACTTCCTTTGACCAAACGGTCAAAGTGGTTCGGGGTTGTGGTGTGGGGGCGGAAATGGCAAAATACAACATTAAGTCAGCATTTCGCCTGTTGCCAGTGCACACAGAAGATTTTGACCTCCTGGGTTTCTCCTTTGAAGGAAAGTATTACATGGATAGGGCCCTACCGATGGGATGCTCGATATCTTGTGCTGCTTTTGAGTGGTTTAGTTCCTTTGTGGAATGGGCGTTTAGGATTAAGGCTGGGTTAAACAACATGGTGCATTACCTGGATGACTCCCTTTCATGGGCCCGGTGGGGTCGGGGCAATGCGCCAGGTTATTACGGTAATTTGAGGACCTGGCAGGGGAGCTAGGGGTCCAGTTGGCCCATGAAAAAAACTGAGGGGCCCAGCTCGGTGATTTCTTTCCTGGACACTATTCAGCAAGCTTTATGGCTGCCTGCAGATAAAGTGGAGGGTCTTAGGGATCGTTTAGCTTCTCTTAAGAGGCAGCACAAGGTGTCGCTTTTGGAGCTGCAGCAGTTAGTGGGGCACCTCAACTTTGCATGCAAGGTAGTTGCGCCTGTGACGCCATGGGGTCCCTGCGGCTTCCTCATCATAGAGTTCGGATGACCACAGGTATGCGTAAGGACCTGGAGGTGTGGGAAGAATTTTTGGTATCCTTTAATGGGATTTCATTTTGGCGGGAGGAATTGAAGATAGAAGCGGAGCTTCAAATTTCCTCTGATGCAGCGGGTGCCACTGGTTTCAGAGTATATTTCCGGAGACACTGGTGCGCTGAGCAGTGGCCCACGGCGTGGTTGGCCAGGGGTCTCTGTTGGGACCTCACCTTTTTGGAGTTCTTTCCCATTGTAGTGGCAGTTTGGCTTTGGGGAGAGCAGCTGGCCAACCATACAGTTCATTTCTGGTGTGATAACATGGCTGTTGTTATCAACTCCCTGTCATCCAAGTCTCCAGTGTTCATGAATCTTGTGTGGGCATTCACATTGTGATGCCTTCATTTGAACATTCTGTTCCTGGCAAGGCATGTTCTGGGAGTGTGCAATGGGGTGCAATGGGGTGGCGGACGCTCAAACTCGTCAACAGATCGAGCGTTTTCACCAGCTTGCTCTGGAAGCGGAACTGCAGCTAGCACAAATGCAACAGGACCTTTGGCAGCTTGGGAAGCTGAAGCCAGTAGGGCAATTTGTTCAGCTCTAGCACCAAGCACTCAGAAAGCTTATGATAGGGCGATGGCGCAATTCCGGGTTTTCAGGAACGGGGCTAGACTTTCGGATAGCTGGCCGGTCCTGGTGGTGCACATATTGCAATTTTGCATTCATCAGAAGGGCAGAGGTTGGGGCTCAAGTCAATTAAGGGACAATTGGCGGCACTTTCCTTTATAAGTAAATCGCAGGGCCTGGCTGAGGGCACTGGCGACTTCAGAGTGAGAAAGATGCTGGAAGGTTGGCCAAGGGAACGTGGGCCAGGGTTGGATGGCCAACAGCCCATATCTCTGTCAGTGTTGAGGGGGCTTTGCAGGGTTTGGCCTGATGTATGTTTATCTTCCTTCGAGGCTGCACTGTTTCATGCTGCCTCTTTGGTGGCCTTTTTCAGCGCACTATGGATCAGTGAGTTGGTGGTGCAGTCAAAAAAGGATACCTCTAAACGGGCGCTTCAGGCTAAGGATGTCAAATTTGAAGGGGGGCAAGCTCAGGTGACAGTAAGGCGGTCCAAGACAGACCAGCATCAGAGAGGCACAGTGATTACAATTGGGCGATGTTCTTCACCAGAGTTGTGCCCCGTCACTGCATTGGAGCGGTATATACCGCTCAGGGGAGAGGGCGATGGCCCCTTGTTTCGCCATAGTGGGGGTTCCCCCCCTAACTAAATACCAATTTTGGGCAGTGACCGGTAAGGCACTGGCGAAGTTGGGGTTAGGGGGGGTTAAATTCACTACCCATTTGTTCCAGATTGGTGCAGCATCCACTGCAGCAGCTATGGGATACACCACTTGGGCCATACAGCGGTTGGGCCGTGGGCGGTCAGCTGCCTACCGGTCATATGTTCGCCCGTTGGCCTTTCAGTGAGATCGGGGGTGGCAGGCAGGTAGTTGCTATGTTTCCTGTTGGCATGTATTTTCTGGGTTGTGACTCTATTCTGTTTTTCAGGTGCTGTGGCCCGTAGGGAGAGGCGTTGGATCCTCATCTGCGGACACAGTATGATTTTCTGGGCTGCCCACCAGGCCAGGAGATCATCGGTTGGCACCCAGCTGGGTCTCAGTGAGTGGGCGACTGTGGAGTGGCTGGGTCGCCGTGTCCTGTGTTGGCCAGGGATCATGCCACTGTTGTTCCGTGGGAGGAGTGTGCCCCCTCCACACATTTTGGTCATCCACCTTGGTGGTAATGACCTTGGGTTTATGAAGGGGAAGGCCCTTTCGTTGCAGGCGGGGGATGATATGCGGGCCATTAAGCAGAGATGGCCAGGAATTCTGTTGGCGTGGTCAGCAATTCTGCCATGCAGTGTCTGGTGGTATGCTTTGTTGCCTGCTGGGATAGAACGCGCCAGGCGCAAGGCCAATAGGGCCTTGCAGAAAGTCATGGAGGGGGCTTAGGGATATTCCTCCCCCATCCGGCCATATGTGTCGAGGATGCCGCCTTGTATAGGCCACATGGGGTGCATTTATCTGAATTGGGTAACCGGGCCTTTTTGGAAGAGATTAGACTTGGGTTACGGTCAGCTCTGGGCCGTCCAGTGGGTGCTAATGCCTAAGCAGAGGCTTGGCATTGGCGGTGGCAGGATGAGGCATTAGCTACAGTGTTTGTTCAGGGGAGCACCTATGGCCCTGCACCAGTAGGTGCAGGTGGTCTGTATGAACTGCAGATGGGCTGTACGGCTCAATGCGGGGAGCGCAGATCATGGCAAAGCCTCACCGGGGCAGATCTTTCCAGAGAGATTGATGCTGGCCTAGGTGGAGGTGGAGTTTGGGCCTGGCCACTCAGCACCATCCAGAATGTTGAGCTCGTGCTGAGGGCAGGGTGGCTCGCCCTCTAAGGACAAGGCGGGGTCCTGTGGTTGACTCCAGGGCTTGTCCTGTTAGTCCTATACCCCTTGCCATTCTAGTTGATTAAGTTATCTTTAATAAAGCGGCCCGGTTTATCCAACATACTGTGTCAGCCTCTTTATTCCAACTGTGGGGGCAACAGAAATAGAGGTTTTTCTGATACTCCAGTGCTTTCTCCATAATCCATCGAATGTTGGCAATTTGATCTCTTGTTCCTCTACCTCTCTGAAACTCAGCTTGAACTTCTGCTAGTTCCCGATCTACATATTGCTGAAGCCTAGCTTGTAGGATCTTTAACATGATCTTGCTGGCATGTGAAATGAGTGCAATAGTGCGATAGTTTGAACATTCTTTAGCATTACCCTTCTTTGGGATTGGAATATAAACCGACCTTTTCCAATCCTGTTGCCACTGTTCCGTTTTCCAAATTTGTTGACATAATGTGTGCATCACTTTAACAGTATCATCTTTTAGGACTTTGAATAGCTCAACTGGGATACCATCATCTCCACTCACTTTGTTGTTCGTAATGCTTTCTAAGGCCCATTTGACTTCATGCTCCAGGATGGTGAGCGTGAAGGTGAGCGATTTCACCATCATGATTGTCAAAGACATTGAGATCCTTCTTGTACAATTCTTCTGTGTATTCTTGCCACCTCTCCCTGATCTCTTCTGCTTCTGTTAGGTCCCTACCATTTTTGTCCTTTATCATGGCCATCTTTGCACAAAACATACCCTTGATTTCTCCAATTTCCTTGAAAATATCTCTTGTCCTTCCCATTCTGTTATTTTCCTCTATTGCTTTGCATTGTTCCTTCAGGAAGGCCTTCTTTATCTCTCCTTGCTGTTCTCTGAAAATCTGCATTCAGTTGGGTGAATTTTTCCTTTTCACCTTTGCCTTTCGCTTTCCTTCTTTCCTCAGCTATTTGTAATGCCTTATACAGCCACCTTGCTTTCTTGCATTTCTTTTTCTTTGGTGTGGTGCTGGCATTCCAGTCCCCTATGATGAGAACATCTTTTTTATGTTAATTCTAGAAGGTGTTGTAGATCTTCATAGAACTGGTCCACTTCAGCCTCTTCTGCATCAGTGGTTGGGGGATATACTTGGATTACTGTGATATTGAATGGTTTGCCTTGGATACGAACCGAGATCATTCTGTCATTTTTGAGATTGTATCCCATACTGTCTTCCTCACTCTCTTGTTAACTATAAAGGCCACACCATTTATTCTACGGGACTCTTGGCCACAATAATAGATGTAGTGATCCTCTGATTTAAATTCACCCATTCCCGTTCATTTGAATTCACTGATTCCCAAGATGTCAATGTTCAGTCTTGCCATCTCTTGTTTGACTACATTCAGTTTACCTTGATTCATAGATCTTCCATTCCACGTTTCAATGCAGTATTGTTCTTTGCACCTTCAGACTTTCCTTTCACCATCAGACACATCCACAGCTGAGCATCCTTTTGGCTTTGGCCCAACCACTTCACCCTTTCTGTGGTTACTTGGACTTGCCCTCCACTCTTCCCCAGTAACATATTGGGCACCTTCTGACCTGAAGGGCTCATCTTCCAGCGCCATATCTTTTAGCCTTTTGTTACTGTCCATGGGGGTTTTTTTGCAAGGATACTGGAGTGGTTTGCCATTTCCTTCTCCAGTGGCTCACATTTTGTCTGGGTTCTCAGCTGTGGCCTGTCCATCTTGGGTGGCCTGCATGGCATAACCCACAGCCTCACTGAACCGTGCAAGCCCTTTCATCACATCAAGGCAGCAATCCATGAGAGGGAGAAGCACAGTAATTTATTATAAAGGACTGGAAGATTTTTCGACTTGTTGGGTGGAGGCAAGTGAGAAGAGGCAGAAGGAAAATTCATTCCTATGAAAAGCTGGCAACCAAAATGAAAGTTGGAGGACCTTCTCTATGAGGAAAGGCTAAAGAACTGGGACTTTTCAGTTCAGACAAAAGAGATTACTAAGGGGGAACATTATCGAAGTTTATAGCATTATGCATGGGATAAATAAAAGTATTTCCTCCTCTCCCCAAAAATGGAATTCAGGTGCATCCTATGAAGCTGAATATCAGTAGATTCAGGATGGAAAAAAGGAAATGCTTCTCTACACACAGAGAGATTAAAATCTGGGATTTGTTGCCAGAGAATGTAGTGGTGGCCATAGGAATAGACAGCTTTAAAAAGGGATTAGACAGATTTATGGAGAATACTGACTAAAGGAATTTATGGAGGATGGTGATATCCATGATGACTAAAGGGAACCTCCACTTTCATAGGCAATCAACTTCTGAATCCTAGTGCTGGAGACAATATCAGGGGAAGGTCTCAACCTCTATGCCCTGTTGTTGGCCTTCCAGAGGAACTATTCAGCCACTATGAGATTTAGGAATGCTGGATTAGAAAAACCAATGGTCTGATCCTTAGGTTCTTATGACAAAAAGGCCTAGGGCTTTCTCCATTTTATTCTTCTAACCTCAAAACAAGTTTTAATTTTGTTATTGTGATTTCACATTTGAACGACTATTGATTTTTAGTTTGTTAACTACTTTAATAGGCAATTTGGCTAAAAGCATACTATGGAATTAAAGAAAATAGAAGAAGTAACCCAAAGTGGATTGATATGGGCTGGCAGTGATGAAGGCACACAACCAACAGTTTGGTGGGAAGAGACAAGAAGGAGGGAAATATAATATAAATGTCTTCTGTGAAAGCTTGTGGGAAAACTATGCTACATTTTAGCAGGCAGGACAAGTGATAGTCCTGACTTCTGGGAAGAACAGAAAGCAATGGGGAAGATAAGCAAGGCTCTTCACATTTCACATAATTGATTGCACATGGTTTTATTGTATACTGTATTCTCATGTTGTGAGCCGCCCTGAGCTTGCTTGCGGGGAGGGCGGGATACAAATAAAAAGTTATTATTATTATTATTATTATTATTATTATTATTATTATTATTATTATTATTATTATTATTATTATTATTATTATTATTATTATTATTATTATTATTATTATTATATAACTTGGGGCTCAAACAGGAGCTTTTAGAGGTTGGGCTAGGCATCATGAGGAATCATGTCAATTCTGGTCACATGGCTGGAAGTGGTGTCATGCATTGCTGCAATGCCCTAACAGTCCCTCAAATCTCTATGGTTTATCTTAGCAATTTGGAGGACTGCTAGAGCATCACAGCAACATCTGGCATCTCTTTTGGTTGCATGACCAGGCCTGCACAATGTCAGGGACTGTTTTGAACATCCACCTGATCTAGGGATTGAGCCTGGGCATTTGGTGAGTTATAGATCTAGAGTTTGGGCTTTGCCCTCCAAGGGAGGAGGTGTGCTGCAAAAGGATTAAACAGCTGTTGTCTAAGCCTGTTCTTACATGAGAGTGAATCCATCATTGAGTCAATGTTCCTGATCCACTTTAGTATATCCATTTTTTTTAAGTTGCTGACTGGGACCATACAACAGTAACATCTGCTGGTGAGGAGATTCCATTATAGTATTGCCTTTATGCTTTTTTCTGCTTGTCTGATTCTCCCACTCCCTTTTAAAAGAAACATTTTTAACAATGCCATATTCAATTAAGAACTTGGCAATTATGGCTTGGAAGGGACAAAATGCAGAGAGCTGTTGCAATCAATGCAGAAGTCAATTTATATACAGCATTCTACTCAAAGCTCTTTATTAAGAAATCAGAAGAGTCAAAAGGCACCCTAATGGCATAAATATAAAATTATAACCATAATGCAGAAAGAGGAGGAAATATAAAAGGAATCAAGACCAGATAGCCAGTTTGGTATAGTTAAGTACATAAACTCTAATCTGGGAGAACCAGGTTTGATTCCTCACTCCTCCACATGATGGTATAACCTTCGGCCAGCTACTGTTCTCTCAGAGCTGTTCTCTCAAGAGCAGTTCTTGAAAGAACTCTCAGGCCCCCCCTACCTCACAGGGCATCGGTTGTGGGGAGGGAAATGGAAAGGAGATTGTACACTGCTCTGAGACTCCAAGTGAAAGGCAGGATATAAATCCAGTATCCTCCTCCTCCTCTCAGATCATCTTTTCCCAAGTTGTATAGACAAGCAAGACCCAACACGGTTAAGCTTTGGTATGGTGATGGATGGCTCCATTTACATTGCCAATTTCATCAGTATTTCATTTGCCAAAAGAATTACGTTGATTTTTACAGTTAGCAGTAAGATGTTCAACAGGATGGAATGCATGGTTGCCGCTTTAAAGAAAAATACCGGGCAGGCTGTATGGAACTGAAGCAAAACTCAAAGAATCAGAAATGGCTTTTTATCACTCCACTGAAGTAGAAGATGACTTATATTCCTGTTTAAACTTCAGTTCCTTTCTGTTTTAAAAAAGAAGAGAGATACATAAAAAGCCCAGGGTTTTTTTGGTTTTTTTTTACTACTAAAAGAAAAGTTTTCTAAAACAACTGAAATAATGTAAGCTACCTAAGGAGGGAAACAAAAGCTAGAAAGAACTTTGGAATAATACATTGGGATGGAGACTAAAAATACAAAAAGAGCATGAAACAAGCTCCCAGTATTATGTGTTTTGATGATATGTTACCTATAAGCAGGGCTCACTTTGTAACAGGAGCTCCTTTGCATATTAGGCTACACCACACTGATGTAGCCAATCCTCCAAGAGCTTACAGTAGGCCCTGTCAGAAGAGCCGTCTAAGCTCTTGGAGGATTGGCTACAACAGGGGTATGTGGCCTAATAGGCAAAGGAGCTCCTGATACAAAGTGAGCCCTGCCTGTAAGTAATACAAACCTATTAATCAATAAACAGGCAAATCATTCACAACCTGAGAAATCTCTACATTGACGCACGTAATGGAAAGCCTTCAGAATACCAAAAGGATTTGTATATCAGCAAAACCAGAATGATAGACATACCAGTGCAAAGAATTATCAAGTTAAGTATACAATTTGTTCAGTTACAAACTTTAACATAGAGCATTAAAAATATCATACAACCCAAACTAAAATGCATATGTAAAAATGTCAAACAAAATAGCAGTCTACATGTGCTGGTGGGAGACAGTGATAGGAAAGGACAGGCAAATATCTCTGGGAAGGGAGTTCCATAATTTTGGTGCCATGACTAGGCTTCCCAATCCTGTCCTAGCATGGGATCCCCAGTCAAGCCAGCTGGCTGGCAGGGGGAAGCCCCACCCCAGCGGCCAGAATGTTTGTTTAGATTCCACAGGTTTAGAAGACTGCAAACTCCTTGTTTTAAAATGTGTGTGTGCCTTTAAATTTGAGCTGGAAGTGAAAGCTTCATGGGGAAGGGTCAGCAGCAGAGCCACCTGAGAGCACAGTCCCTCAGTTTGTTTTGCTTTCATTTCAGAGCAAGTAAGTGTGTGGGGGGAAGAAAGAGAGTGAGCATAGCCCCTGTGCTTTTCAGACATCTTTGTGGAGGAGCCAGAGCAAGTAAGTGTGTGTGTGAGAGAGAGAAAGAGAGCAAGCACAGCCCCTGTACTTTTCAGAAGTCTTTGTAGAGGAACCAGGGCCAGTAAGAGAGTGTGTGTGTGTGTGTGTGAGAGAGAGAGAGAGAGAGTGAGCACGTCAGAGCACAGTCTTGTGCTTGTTTTGCATTGGTTTCAGAGTCTTTGTATAGGACCTGTTTATGGGATGGTGGAAAATTCCACCTCTCTTTATTTGCCAGTGTTAGCCTGAAGAACAGCAGTTCCTGTGAGTGAAGCCCCAGTAAAATCACAAAAATGTGTGCTTGCAAATTCTGTGCATTTTGGCTGCTTTGTGTGTGTTCACTTTCATTTACTAGAATTGCAGCTATTGGGGGATGAAGAAATGATGACTATTCAGGTAAACTGCACTGCTGTATTTTTATGTATTTATTTTGGGAATGGGAACGTCTCCTGGCTCTGATCCAAAGTCTCCTGGCTCCACCCCCAAAGTCCCCAGATATTTTCTGAATTAGACTTGGCAACCCTAGCCATGACTGAGATTCTACAAGTCTAACCTCATAAAGGGGTGTGATATGAATGGCCATGTTCAGTTCTAGGGAAATACCCCCAAATTTATTCAGGTTCTGTTGGTGCAGAATATCTATGATTGTTAATTTAGTACACTTTTCCACTGGTTTCTGTGGGGAACATATTCTTACCTTTTTACTTTATGACAGACATCACTGCCAACAAAGATGCCACCACCAGCATTGTCTGGTTCAGACTTATCAGAAGCAGAGCAACCAGAAATAGGGAGGAGCTGAGACACAATTCTGATGAAGTCAGCCTCATAACAACTTTGTCAGGAGAAAACGCCCACAAGGTCATTGTGGTAAAAGACCTGCTTGTGGCTTGCAATGAAGGTCTGAACATCTCACAAGAACCAAAATCAAGCTACTACATTAGCCTTTTATAAGGGAGTCTGAGGGGTTCTTCCTGGAAGTTTGAGTGATCATTAAAATTTATCCTTTAAAAGACGAGGGTCTGGGTCCTTTGTAATCCCCTTCTTCTATATCTGAGGTTGAAACTCTTGAAGACCCTGGTACTGACCTTTAAAGCCTTAAATAGTCTGAAACCATTCTCTATGAGATCACCTCTCCCAATATAGCCTGCAATATGCTCTGGAGATAAAATACTTCCTGGAGATTACTGGCCCAAAGGACATCCAGATTTCCTTAACCAGAGCTAGGGCTTTTTCAGCCCTGGCACTAGCCTGGTGGGGCTCTCTGCCTAATTACATCCAGGCCCTGTGGGACCTAAAGCAGTTCTAGAGGGCCTGTAAGTCAGATATATTCTGCTAGCCCTATAGTTGAGGACAGCAATGGTTCACCATCAAGCTCCCCCCCCCCCGCACTTTGGGGAAGGTTTAATAATGCTCAAACACCATCTGATTGGATTCAGTTATTGTGTTTTCTTGATTTAAACTTTTAACTTGAATATATATATATATATATATATATATATATATATATATATATATATATATATATATATATATATATATATATATATATATATATAGAGTATTTATCATATTCATAAGTTGAATATATATTTATTGTATTCATTTGTAATTTATTTATGAATTGTTGTTAACTGCCATGAGTCCCATGTGGGGGATGGCAGGTGGTATACAAAATAAATAAATAAGATTAGCGATGCGCACAAACCAGCAAAAAGATGTGGTTCTGTTCATGGCATGCCACACATAGACCACAGATTGTCACAAATTTTTAGCTGTGAGGTAGTAGAATGTCTCACCCCACCCCCGATGTGCTAAAGACACCAAACTCGCTGGAGATCTTCAGCTGATTCTCCTCTACCTGCCCTCTGGTGAGGTGCTGTCATTTCCCCAGAAAGCACTTTCCTGGGAGCACCTTCTTTTGGGGAGCTGAACTTGGACCCCATAAATTCAATCCTCACCAAACTTGGAGGGAAGGTAGAGGAAAGTCAGTTGGAGATTCCCTGAAAAACTGATGTCTCTGGTGCACAGGAGCTGTTCTATACACTCCTGAACCTTTGGAATCTGTTCCTTGCAAAATGACCAAGGTTCAGGAGTGTATAGAATGGATCATGTGCAAGCTAGAGGCACCATACTTGTAGGGCAAATAGAGGAGCATACAGGGGAGATCTGTTGCAAATTTGATGTCTTTAGCTTCCACAGGATCCATTCTATGCATTCCTGAATCTCCTGAACCCACACCTGTCAAAATGACTGAGGTTCAGAAGTGTATAGAACACATCAAGTGCAAGCTAGAGACATCAAAATCACAGGGGATCTTCCCCAGATGCTCCTCTACATGCCCTCCAAGTTGTTGTTTTGAAGTTCTGTAAGCATTTTGACTGAGCCCAGTTATTTTAGAAACTCAAAAAAAATCACCAAAGAGTGTTTGAATCTGGTCAGGAAGGGGTTTTTTGGAGAGGGGGGGGTGGCAATGTGATGACATTCTAAGTGATTTTTTTTTTTTTGAGTTTCTAAAATAACTGGGCTCTTCTTTATAGTCTACTTCAGTTCAGAAAAATCAATTCCAAGGTTTCATACTCTTTAGTGTAATCGCACTGAATACTTCAGCCTTCCAATGTATTATTGGAAAATGTTGTATTTTTTCCTGATATACTTGAACCTGTTTGAATTATTTTGCACTGGGGAGTTCTTAGAAAGGTTCTGAGTTGTAGTACCTTTAATTATAATTTGTGAAGTGCCATTTCAGGAGTTACCGATAGAAAACCAATATTGCTCTGCTTTTCTTCCAATTTCAGTTAAGCTGATATTGATGAAATTAACCTTTTTTATTATTTGCTATTCATTTCCCCCTATTAAATAGCTGAAGCAGATAGAGAACAATTACATGGCAAATGTCTTGAAGATATTATTTTTACTATAACCACCCACTAAATATTAAATGACATGATACATTTATAGTGAGTTATGTTTCCCTTTGAGTGTTTTCATAGCCATTAGTTTTTATATCTACGTAAAAATATGTGTGCTAATAATATAAAACATTTATAATACTGGTTATGGATATTTTATAAACCATAAAAGTTTTTGCCTTAAGAATCTGTGGCATCAAACAGCTCATTTAATGAGTCTGGTTAAGCAGGCAACACTTGTGTTTAGGAGCGCCACAGAAATCCTCACTGTTCAAATTTAATTTAAATAATTGCACTTTTATAAAACAAAAATCTGAAATGAAGGTTGACCAATGGGGGAAATTTTATAATATTTCTGCTAAGAGGAACAGCTCGATTTGAGTCCAGTACCACTTTTGAGACCAGCAAGAATTTCAGTGTATACGCTTTCAAGAGTCAAAGCTCCCTTGATCAGATGGGGGGTGGGGGGAAGAGCAGTGATAACAATTATAATTAGCTATCCCTAAGTGCACAAGACTGTTATTTATAAGTTATTCAATTAGCCCAGGCATTCTGTAAGGCTATAGTGGAGCTATGGTTTAAGCCTGAGACTACTCTTAAAAGGAACAGCATAGCAGTTTTGCTGAAGATAAAAGAACTGTGAAGACTTGAATGGGAGAACTGTGTAGATCAAATGGAAGAATAATGGGCTATAAGTTTAATAACTTATGATAGCCTACACATTGTGAGGAACAACATGAGGCTTCAAGACAGGGCAGATAGTAGCCATAGGACATCCACAGTGTTTCCAGATCTTCCCCATGTTAATTAAAATTAACTCCAGAGCTTCTAGTCCAGTAACAATGGCTTGTATCCTACAATCAGGGCTTTTTCTGAGCAGGAATGCACAGGAACACAGTTCCAGCTGCTTGGTGCCAGGGGTTTGGCCTACTATGCAAATGAGTTCCTGCTGGGGGTTTTCTACAAAAAAAGCCCAATGCAAAATAATGGTAATATCAGTGGTATGGCCTAATACACACATGAGTTTCTGCTGGACTTTTTCTACAAAAGAAGACTGCCTACAATAAATATATCACAGAGGTATTTCTGACAGGGGATTGGGATCACTTTCCCTCTTCTTCCTACTGCTTCCCAAAGTGGACACTAAATTGGCATGGTAGTGGGAGTTGGAAGGTCTGCAGATGGAGAGGTGAATCAACAAAAAATCTTCCTCCCCCTTTATTTGTGGAATTAGTTTTAATGTTTTAATGGTGATTATTGTTTCAGTATTTTTCTTATACCATTTTAAACAATACTGTATGTGTCAAGTATTGGGGGGAATGTTTAAAGAATTGTTAATTTACCACCACAGACCTAGAGGAGCAATTTGGTTTTCCATTCAAAATGCTTTGATTGATTGGCTCTATGACCTTGAAGATTATCCAAGTGTTTACCTTGTAAATCTCTGGAAGACACAGTTTCTTATGAATACACATGACAAAATCTAGTTCTGAAGGGCTGGGGAGCAGAAATAATGGAGCGGCATCCCAAGAATAGGGATGGACATAAACCTGGAAAATTATGATTTGTTTAGTTTTGTGATTAATTTGGTTCCCAGATTCTGTGGTTTGTTTTGTTTTATGTTTTCTTTTTTTAAATTTCCAGAATGATTCATGGTTCATTGGTTCATTTTGTTTGGAAAGGGGTAGAATGGCCCCCGAGTGGGCTACAGTTGCCAAATTTGTGGCAAACTCTTCAACAGATTCTCCTCTACCTGATTGTAAAGTTTGGTGAAAATTGGATGTAGCTCAGCCCCCCAAATTAGGTGCCCCCAGCACAGTGCAAAGCTGCCATCATTCATTCTTAGAGTCAAATTACAGAAGACTTCCATGGGATGCCCCTCTGCCTGCCCTCCAGTTTGTGTGTAGATTGACTGGGGAGGGTGTCAAGCATGCTATTTCTAAGTGCTGAATTATCCATACCTTTCTTCTTCCTCCCCGCCACCCACTCCCCACCCACTCCTCTTCCCCCTTGTGGATGCATAATAAATCCCTCTCTTCCCAGAATGTGTAGCGCAACCTTGTATTAAACAGTGTAAAGTGCCTCTCCCCCAGATTCACACAGCCATATCTTATCAGCTAGCAGGGAATGTGTGAGAAATGGAGATGTGAACATTCCTTAGTTACAAAAGAGATACTAGTGAGTAGCCTTTGAACTTTCAACCGCATTTACATCTTTATGTTATTCTTTCGAAGTTATCTGTAACCCTGCCTTTTGAAGTAGTCTATAAGATACTATGCAGCTCTGTAAACAGTATTACTTCTAAGGTATCTGTCCTTAGAGCAAGCCATGGAGTTTCAATAAAACAAGTCTTTGATTTAAAACAAAAGCTTGATTATTTCAAAATATCGATGCTTGACACAGGGGAGATTCTAGGGTGCAAAAAAAGTGCAAAGGGAAGGAGTAAAAGTCAGATCTACAAAAATCCTCATGAATTCGTATTATCTTTACACTGGAACAAAATAAAATCACCATCATATTGTAGACTATGTCTTAGGCTATAGGCAGCACCACAAAAATCATGCCTCCATGGATTTGTGGTTCCACAGCAGTGCAAAAAAAAAAAAAAACAGGTTCCAAAGCATAGATCCACCCCACACTCACCATTAGACCACCTATAATGTCAGTGGCCACGTTCTGGATAGCAAAAATCCCAAATCCACAGCTTCATGACATCGCAACAGTGAAAAAAACCCCATGGTTCAAAGCATGGATCCTCATGGATCCTTGGGGTCTTTGCATTGGGTTACCCTAATGTCACCATCAAATCACATATCATGTCCATGGTCACAGCTTACACAACAAAAATCATGCATCCACAACTTCGTGGCAACACCATGCTGCAAAACCATGGTTTTGAAGCACAGATCCTCATGGATCCTCAGGGTTTTTGCTCTGCCCATGAACTTATGTGATTTGATGGTGATGTTGGGGTGACCCAACCCCAAAATCATGAGAATCCATGAGGATCTGTGCTTCAAAACCATGGTTTTGGAGTGTGGTGTTACCATGAAGCCATGGATCCATGATTTCTGTGGTCAAACTATGACCATGGACATAATATGTGATTTGATGGTGAACTTGGGGTTATCCAAAGCAAAAACCTTGAGGATTCATGAGGATCTGTGGTCAGGGACCTTGTTTTTGCAGCATGGTGTTACAACAAAACTGTGGATCTGTGATTTCTGTGGGGCAAGTTCTGCCCAGGGACCTGATATGTGATATGATGATGAGCTTGGGATGATCCAACACAAAAACCCTGACGATTCATGAAGATCTGTGGTCAGGAACCCTGTTTTTGCAGCATGGTGTCACCACAAAGCTGTGAATCTGTGGTTTTTGTGGTGTAAGCTGTGGCTGTGGACATGATATGTGATTTGATGGTGATGATGGAGTAACCCAATGCAAAAACCCTGAGGTTATATGTTTCAAAATCATGTGTTTGCAATGAAGTGTTGCCACAAAGCTGTGGATCTGTGATTTCTGTGGTGCAAGCTTTGCCCATGGACATATGTGATTAAAGGTGATGTTGGTGTGACCCAGTGCAAAACCCCTAAGGATCTACAGTCAGGAACCATGTTTTTGCAGTATGGTGTTGCCTTGAAGCCATGGACCTGTGATTTTTGGGGTGTAAGCTGTGGCCATGGACATGATATATTATTTGATAGTGATGCTGGGGTGCCCAAATGCAAAACCCCCAAGAATTCGTGAGGATCTGTGCTTCAAAACCATGTTTTTGCAGTGTGGTGGTGTCACGAAACTACGGATCCATGATTTATGTTTTGCAAGCTCTGCCCATGGACACGATATGTGATTTGATGGTGATGTTGGGGTAACCCAGTGCAAAGACCCTGAGAATCCATGAGTATCTGTGCTTTGGAACCATGGATTTTTCACTACTGTGGTGCCACAAAGCCATGGATTTGTGATTTTTGCTATCCAATCTGTGGCTATTGACATTGTAGGTTGTCTAATAGTGAGTGTGGGGTGACCTAGAGCAAAAATCATGAGGATCCATGCTTTGGAACTTGGTTTTTGTACTGCTGCAGCACCACAAATCTGTCAAGGCATGATTTTTGTGGTGCTACCTATAGTCTAAGACAGTATGATAGTGGTTTTATTTTGTTCCAGTGTAAAGATCATATGAAATTATGAGGATCCCTGTAGATCCAACTTTTACCTAGACCCCAAACGGGACAATGTGTTGAACACCCCACTGCAAGCTGAAAGCATCCATATAGGGGGGTTTACATTTCATCTTGGGGTTAAGGTCCCTTGAACAATAGAAGATCAATTAGCAGCACCTTCCTGGTTGGGAGAGGTGTTTAAAATTGTCCCACAATGTGGGGCTGGGGAACAAAGAAGTACCTAGCACACAGCAAAAACAAAACAAAAGGCACACAACGCTGACTTCGTCAGTACCAGACTGTCTTGAAAAATGAACCGATTATGACTCAAATGAACCACCAAGAAAAAGAACCAGATAATTTTCCAGTTTGAGCAAGCAGTGAGCAAATGATCTGGTTTGGAACTACCCATGAATCTGCCATTTTGAGCATGAAATGCAATTAGTGGTTCATTTTGTGCCCTTGTCTACCCAGCAGCACACAAAGGAATATTACCAAACAGCATAATCCTAAGAATACTTGCCTGGGAATAAGGCCCATTGAGATTGTTTTCAAAGTCTGGATGTGAATATCATTTGAGAACATCACAAGACATGTTTAGTTTGCTTCTACAGATCAGAGTCAAGAAGATTAATGTTTTCTAGTCTGAAATCGAGTATTTTTTCACTGGTAAATAATAAATACTGTAGTAATGAGATAACCTTGAATAAATACTGATGAATGTTATTCTGTGTTTGGTCTTTTGGTGTACCTGGATCTTTAGTGCATATGACAATATTCTGGATGCCCCTTTCCTTTCTCAGTCTTGGCTTTCATTTATGGCTTAAAATATCTGCCCCTGAAAGTTGAAATACTTTAAAACAATTCCAGAGAACAGATGCGGTTTCAGTTTAAGTGGAAAATTTGGTAACCTGAGACCCTGCATAGATTAGGAAGGATGAAAGGTTTCCTATTTCATTTCATTTCTATTTGTTTTTTACTATTCTCACTGGGTATTTTTTTCTCCTCCACTTTTCATTGTTGGTTTTATAGATTTGTTTATATAGTGCAATATATGTTTTTATCAGCAATGCATACCATTTATGGATATAATGTATAATGCTGTTTATTTAAATAGACATAAAATGTATCTATTTTATGGGAAAATTCAGAAAATAGAAAACAACATGAAAATAATGAATCATGTCTTCTTCATGTGATGGAGAAGTGAAATTCAGATGCAAATTTGGGGTTGAATCAGAAGGATGAGAAATTCAAAATCGCTCCTAGCATTAATGTATATTGGCAACTGTACATAGATCCTTGGATTCTGGCCAAAGTATTAGTACTACTAAGCAAACAAATACACACAATGAAGTTAGAGTCAGGTTGGTAGCCATGTGGGTCTAAGGCAGCAAAACAAAGTTTGAATGCAGTGGCACCTTTAAGAACAATAAAGTTTTATTCTGAATATAAACTTTCACATATACCCAGAATAAAATGTTGTTGATCTTTAAAGTTCCACTGGATTCAAACAATATTTGCAACCTTGACCATGTTATAGATAAAACTTGGCAGGAGAGAACATGTTCTTCTGAGGACCCATCCTCCCCTCAAAGCTGACCCCCCCCCCCCCTTGAGTCCCCATCTTATTTTGAATTTAGTTGTTTTAATAGGCAGCCTCTTTTACAGCCTGATCTGAAACTTGGAGAATGTAATAAAGGCAACTGGGTACAGCCATGATACCAAAAAATCCTAAGAAAGAAGAGAAAGAGTGTGATAGAATTAGAAACTTATTAAATGCAATCTGCCCCAGCACTGTGGCATATTGTTTTCAATAAAAAAAAAAATACTTATCAGCACTGTCGACATCACCCAGTATTCTGACATACCCCAGAAATCTCTGTCCAGCCCATGGAAGTTCATATTTCATAAACCAATGCCCAGTTCCTCTTTTTCTTTTTCTTTTACACAATGAAGAAGGGCACTCAGGTCATTAATTTGCCCTCCATCCTGTTTCAGGAGCTATCTTGACTCACCCAAATTTTTGTGTCCATGCAGATCTGGCTCACATCAACCTAATTAAAGTATGTTAATCATATTACTTCACCCAGGCTCTTTATGCCCATGCAGATTTGGCTCACAATTGCCTTAACAAAGTATTTTCCCCACTTTTTCCCACCAAAGCTTGACAGCAGTTCAACCAGCCAGTGAGATTCAAACTTTTTATCTTGATCCAATCCAAAGCCAGGATGGCCAAACCCCACCTACTCTGTCCAAAAAAGAAGGGCCCCATGCCCTAACAAACTGCTCCTCAGATCTCTAGCCTAGATTTTTGCTGGTCAGAATTCTGGTTTTGCCCCCCCAGTCGGAAGAACGAGACAACACGGTGTATTGGGTAAACCAACAGGGCAACTTTATTGAACAACCACGGCATGGGGCTACCTAAACTACCGGACAGGCCAAGGGAAACCCCTGACCCTTCCCTGTCCGGACAGGGCGAGCCACCCAGCCCCTCGCAGTAACCATTTTGTACTGACTAATGCCAGGCCGGCGAAGGCCGGGAATACCCTCAAGTGGCCATGCTGCACACCCAGGAGCAGCCTGCCAAAGGAGGGAACCCTATAGTGGGCATCACAGCAGAGAGCCGTACAGCCCAGCTGCTATCCCATCACGCCACTTCCCCTGAAACAGGGAAAACTGAGGGTGCTCACCGGTTACCTACATAGCCCAAATCAAACTCCTGCCACCACAATGCCAAGCCGTAGTTTGTGCAAAAATGCCCTGTTGCCTTTCACGGACAAGTGGACACCGTCCTGCTGATATAGGTTCGCCAACTCCGACTGTATGGCGGGGTGAGGCAGGTAAACACCAAGGCCTCCACACAGTGCCTTCTTGATCGCCCTGTTGGCCTTGCGCCTAGCCCTTTCGACCACAGCAAGGTCCCAGGCAGCCCTCCAGACCCTGCGGGGAAGGATGGCAGACCACAAAATCAGCACCTCAGGCCACCTGCTCCGTATCACCCGGAGAACTTCAATCACCTGCAGTGAAAGGGCCCTCCCTTTCAGCAAGCCAAGATCGTTACCACCAAGATGGATAACCAAAACATGCGGTGGAGGACCCGTCTTCCCTTGGAATAGGAGAGGCAGTAGCTTGGCCCACCGAAGGCCCTGATGCCCCTGCCACTCGACCACAGCCCACTCGCTGAGCCCCAATTGCAATCCAATTGGGAACGCCGTGCCTGGTGGGCTGCCCAAAACACCATGCTGTGGCCAGCAATCAAAATCCTCCACCTCTCTAGGTGCACCACAGCACCTAGAAAATAGAAAGGAACAGAGTGAACAACCCAACACCAGAAACATCTCTAGCACCCAGGCCTTATTGGGTGTCCAGTGGGCGAACATAACCCTTGTAAGCTGTAGACCTCCAACAGTCCACCCACTGTATGGCCGGTCCTGGATACCCCATAGCAGCAGCGGTAGATGCCGCCCCAATGCGAAAAGAGTGGGTCCCGAATCTGACCCCACCCAGCCCTAGCTTCTCCAAAGCCCTGCTGGTGATCGTCCAGAACTGGAACTTGGTCAACGGTGACCAATCTTCATGACAAAATAAGGGACCCGCCTCCTCACCCCGTGCTGCAATATACCTTTTCAAAGTGAGCACTGGGCAGATTCCCTGATCTTGGCACGAGCCCAAGGTGATCACAACACCCTTCTGCTTTTGATTGGTCTTAGACCTCCGTACCTTGATAGAAACCTGGTCACCCTCCAATTTTAAATCACGCAACTGAAGGGCATGACCAGAACAGTCGTGGAGCGAGTTAACCACTAGCTTGCTAACCCTGAGTGCCCCGAAAAAAGCTGTCATTGCTGCAGCCTGGAACAATAAAGCCTTAAATGTGGAGGAACAAACTCCGGACCACACTGCATGCAAACCCCTTAAAACTGGAGGAGAAAAGGGTTGCCGAGTGTCGGGCCGAGGGCCCTGCTCCCGAGCCCAACCCTCCAACATCTTGCGAAGCCTAAAATCACCCGAGGCATTGGCAAATCCCTTTATTTTACTGGTAAATGCTAAAGCAGCCAACTTTGCCCGTATAGACTTGACTACAAGCCCCTTACCTTTTAAATGGACGCAGAACTGCATGAGGTGTGATGCTAGAATGGGCCAAAGCCTGCCCAACCCTACCTGTTCCCTAAATGCTTGGAACCGCTTGACAGAGCGATTATATGCCTTCTTGGTACTGGGCGCCAGAGCTAACTGCATTGCCCGGTCAGCCTCAACTCCCCAAGCTGCCACATCTCTTGGGGCATCCATGCTAGCAGGAGGTTGGCCTCTGGTGCGAGCTGTCGAAATTGCTCCATCTGCCGGTGAGACAGAGCATCCGCCACACCGTTGCAAACACCTGGCACATGCTTGGCAAGGAATAAAATGTTCAGGCGTAAACAACATAAAGTGAATGCTCTAACCAGGCTCATTGCCGGTACAGATCTGGAGGTCAGAATATTAATAACATGGACTACAGCCAGGTTGTCGCACCAAAAATGCACGACATGATTGGCCAACTCAGCCCCCCACAACTGAACCGCCACCACTATTGAAAAAAACTCGAGAAAGGTCAAATTACGACACAGTTCACTGCTCAACCAATCGCTAGGCCAACTTTCCACGCATCAATGCCCGCGAAAGTATACCCCAAAACCAATGGAACCGGCTGCATCCAAAGAAATCTGAAGATCTGCCTCAATCCTCATATCCTCACGCCAAAAGGAAACGCCATTAAAGGAGGACAGAAACTGCTCCTATACCTCGAAATCCTGTCGCATTCTGATGCTGATACTGATCCGATGGTGGGGCATTCGTAATGCACCCATGGCGTCTCAGAGTTGTCGTAAAAATGCCCTACCCGGGGCCAGCACTTTGCATACAAAGTTAAGATGGCCCACAATCTGCTGTAGCTCCAGTAGTGAAATCTTCCGTCTACCCTTCAAGGCTGCAAGTTTCAGCCTCAGGCCCGTGATTTTCTCTGCCGGCAGCCGTGAAGCCTGCAGAATGATAGCTAACTCAATACCGAGAAAAGTCAGAACTAATGAAGGGCCCTCCGTCTTTTCATGAGCCAGGGGGACCCCAAGTTCCTCCGCCAGCTGTAAAAAGGACTGAAGCAGCCGAGTGCACTGGTCCAACTCTCACGGGCCAACAAACAAATAATCATCCAGATAATGAACTGAATTAACTGAGCCTGACCGTTTACGCAGGGCCCATTCCAAAAAGGTGCTAAAACGTTCAAAGGCAGAACATGAGATACAGCAACCCATGGGTAAAGCCCTATCCATGTAATACTTGCCCTCAAACATAAAACCCAAAAGTTCAAAGTCATGGGTGTGCACAGGCAGATGGCGAAATGCTGACTTAATGTCGCATTTCGCCATCTCCACCACCACCCCGCAATTCCGTACCACTTTGACCGCCTGGTCAAAGGAGGTATACTGCACTGAACATAGGAAGTCGGGAATGGTGTCATTCACCGACCCACTTTTCGGGTAAAATAAGTGGTGAATCAGGTGAAACTCCCTCGGAGCCTTCTTTGGCATTATGCCCATAGGGGATACACACAAATTCGGAACAGGAGGGCTGTCAAAAGGGCCTAACACACGGCCCTCCGCGCACTCCTTCCCAATCTTATCCCTCACAACTTGCTCCATCCCCTGAATTGAACGTAAATTCCTTGACATAAAGGGCCCCCTGGGGCCCTGAAATGGAATATGAAACCCAAAAAGAAAGCCTTCCCACAAATACTTTCTGTCATCCATCCTAGGATAATTGGCCAAAAGGTCCTTAAGTACCCTCAGCTTGATGGGGCTGGGTCCCTTTGTTTGCTGCTTGGATATTCCCGCCACCACCTGGCCATTTAACCCCAGGTCTGGGCTTGGATTTATTGCATGCTGACAAAGCGTGCAACCCCCCACACAGCGGGCACTCGTGCTTATACTTACACGTTTTCCTGTTGCATACACCCTGTGATGTGTACTCCCAACACAGCAGCCGGGGTTGAACTGACTGCTCTGCTGCTGCGCGGGGACCCACCACACTAGCCTGTTTACTCACAAGATGACTGCTGTCGGACCTGTCACCAGTATTGGGCTTAGCTGGGGACATCAACTGCAGCCACAGCTGCTGGTTAATCTGATCCCAGGGAATTGCGAGGTTCAATGCTGCCCTCATACGGAACTCCTCATCGTACTGCAGCCATGCAGCACCCGAGAAGTCTGTATAAGCCTTGTAAATGATGTCACAATATTGGAATAGCAGAGCCGCTCGTAGAGGCTGTGCTCGTGCTATTACCCCTGCGTAAATCAAAAACCCCGGTAACCAGTTTGCCCAATTCCTCTCAACCTTTCTCCATTTGAGTTTCTCCTTGTCCTAGGGGCATGGCAGTGTCTCCAAATGGACGACAGTGAAAAGGGCATGGGGGCCAAACCCCATCCACCCCATTGCACTGCCGGCCATCCAGCTGGCCCTTGACAATAAAATTGTTTTCCCATGGTAAAGACCCAAGTGATGCCTGCTGTGCCGACACCCCCTGCGAAATAGATGGAATAACAGCAGATGAAGGGATCTGAGTAGGCCCCCAAGGAAACACCTGCCCATGAGCCCCAGGGACCCAAGCCCCTAGGACACCGGGCAGGTTAGGTGACCCCCCCACACACCACCAGGACCGAACACAGCTGTGGAGCCAGCTGCTCCTGACACGCAGAGGGGCCCCAAACCACCCCAGGGCCACCCGCTAATATTACCTGGACTGCTGCGCTTACCATCTGGGTCCTCGACATAAACCACTACAACCACCAGCGCCGGAACTCCGCCTCTCCCAGAGAGACTTGCCCCATCCAGAGTGTTGCCATCTTCATCCAAATCGGAGTTGTTATCCGGGGGATCACAGCTCGGCCCTCTAGAAGTACCAGCCCGGGCAGCCATTTCCTTTAAAGTAGAAAGATGAGCCAGAACCTCCTGCTCGAAAGCCCTGGTAGAGGTCCTTGCAGCTTTGCAACCCCTAATGAGCCCAGTTGACCCAGGGTCCAAACCCTGCTGCCACTCCAACACACCAAGCTGCTCAATTATAGCTCACCTGATAAGGGCCTCCTCTTCCTCCCCAGGGCGCTCAGTAGGCGTGCGCCTCTTAGGCCCTCCCTTAAGGGGCTGCTTGCCCTTAGATACCCCCTGACCCTTCTTGGGAGCCATAGTACAGTCAGCACAACCCTTAGAACCACCAAATAGAGGTGGTGGGGGGAGGGGGTGGCACTATACAGTAAACAGGGCGGGAAGCAGAGCCCCACACTCAACCACCCCTGTGCAACCCAGAGAAAAAAGGGGGAGGGGGTGGCAGCCAACTCAGACATGATATTTTTCCCCCCTACAAAAGGGGACCCACGAAAGCCCTCCTGGCCAGGGGACCACCATAGCCCGGAGCACGCTCCCAAAACCTATCTGAGGCCCAAGCCGTCTGCGTGAGTCCTCAAACAGCGCCAGGCACTCCAGTCGACGAAGAGGTGGAGGGGAGGGAGGAAAAGTGAAAACGCTCCTCCGCTCAGCATCCAGGCTGGTAGCCCAGAGGCCAAACAACAACACCCCCCCGCTCTCCCTGAGCTGACAATGCCTGTAACGGGGCCGCCACCCTCTTGGCAAGGAGCGCTGAAAAAAGCTCCTCCGAAGCCGAAAGTTCCAGCGAACTGCACCACTGGAGGCTTGGCTGGGCCTGATAAAGCCCAGGTCCATGCCTCCGAACATCCCCGGATGGGCAGAGGTCCGTTTGCCCCATCTCCATCCAGGGAGGCAACCCCGGCCCCTGCCCTATGCCACCGTACAGCAGCGTGGGCGGGAAGGGGCCGCATTCTTCTGAATGCTCTTGCAGGCCTTTCCTCCCCTTTTCCTCTTTGCTCTGCTCCTTGGACCTCAGGTGTATCTGCCCCTGGATATCTCCAGACTGCCAGTCCCAGATTTAAGGATGTATATTGCTTCTTTAAAAAGTCTGTACATCACTGACTAACCTGCAACTGTACTCAGGCAACTTTAAATACTTATGAAAGACATTCTGAGTAGTCTGAACCACTATCTGAGTTGGGTGCCAAAGCCACTATGAAAGTCAAGTTCTCAGCTTGACATGCACAGCAAGGAAGGATGACCTTTAAAGCTGTTTCCCTGAACATGAGAGAACATTGTGGTAACCTTGTACTACTTAGCATGCAAAATAATTCACAGGATAACAGTTCTCAGAAACTCCAGCACGGCAAATTTACAACATCAATGCTTGCCACTACCAATCAAGAAAAGGACTTTTCCCCAGTCCAGCTGCATTATCGTTACTTGCTAGTTGACAATATTGGTTGGAACGTTATCTTCCAAAATGTGGGATGCATAATTTCTTGAAGACCTCACTTAAAAACAAAACAAAAATTAGGTGTTCCTAATTCAAGTCCAACTATCTATTATCTGGCTTGGAGAGAATAGCAGAGATGAGGATATGGGAATGAAATAGGGGTGGGGTGGGGGGAATTCTCTGGCAGTGAAAATAAGGAAATAAGAAATAAGAGCGAGTCCATGTATTACAGATCCCAATGTATGTAACGCAGAAACAAAAAGCAGCCCAATAGGTACAGATATGCATCAGAATTTGGGATTGTGATTGAGAGAACTTACTTTGACCTTATATTGTTTCTCAGATCAAAAATCCCCACTTGACTTGTTCTTCCTCAATAATAAAAGCAATAATTTGTAGATTTGTCTTAATAGATAATCTTTAGGGTTTTTTTAAAAACAAACACACTTCACCAATGCTCTTGACCAGTGTTCCCTCTAAGCTGAGTTAGTGTGAGATAACTCAGTTTTTTAGTCCCCACCTCACACATTTTTGTCTTAGTTCAGGAAAAAATGGCCCCAGAGTATAAACTAATTATGCAGTAGCTCACAACTTTAATGCCAGTAGTCCATGAAGTAGAATTTTTGCTCCACAGCTTAGAAGGGAGCCTTGCTATTGACCCAATCCATATTGCCCCACTGGTTGTTTTTTGTTATGACATTTTACCTAGGGGAATCTGATCATGGGTCCCCCAATGTAACACAGGAGTAGTTTAGAGCTGTAACACTGAGAACATGAAAAGAGATTAGAAAAGCAAAGAAGTAGGTAGAAGAGAATAAGTGAGGTACCTTGGGAAGCACATTTAAGTGAGTATGTATGGGATATTTTAAATAATTACAAACAAAATCCAGCCAAAATTAAGCACCTTTAAATCACATTGTAATCCCTCCCTTGCTGTAATTAATGAACCTTGAGAACATTTACATTTGACTACCTATAATTATACTTTAATTAATGGTCTTGACTATGACAATATTCTCCCTGTGAAGTGCCCTTGGAGGTAACTCAAAAGATCCATCTGGTGCAGAATAATGGTGCCTATTTGTTACCTGGTTTTGAATAGCACATCTTGTTCTGTGCCAGTTACACTGGTTGCCAATTTACTTTCAGGCTGAATTCAACATATTGGTCTTCACAGCCTTGGAATGACAAACCTAAATACCTTCACACTCATTGAAATTAGGACAATAGGACCTCCTGGTAATTCCACAAATCCATTGCCACAATGGTAGTGAGTACCAGGGCCTTTGGAGTGGGGGCTCCTGCTCTGTTCAATCAACTTGGGGTAGTGAGTGGAGATAAGAAAAGCTCTTTGTCTTTCAGAAAAACTATGAGCCATATTTCATTTTATTTATTTCATTGTTTTACGAATGAAGCTTTTGGACAATTCTGTGACTTCAGTGGATTTTGCCCCAGTATGTTGCCCCAGTATGTTATATACATTTTACAAGTTGCCTCCAGTTCTAAAATGAAAAAAAAAAATCATTGAAGAGGATTGTAATTCTTTAGTGAGGTCCCAATTAGATCATAAAATCACTGCCTGCAAAGAAAATTATCTGAAACGATGAAATTTTCTTCAAGGCATGTTTCATTTTAGTGACATCAAATCTCCCTCATCAAGGTTGCATGGTTGAGGAAACAAAAGCAACAGTAAGGTGCAGAATACTCTTTAAGAGGAGCAAAGGAGGGGGAAACTGGCCATTAAAAAAAAACAGTCAAAACTAGATATGGGCAACTGGTTTCCAAAGATTTGCACTGCAATCCTAAAAAGTGCTACCTCCATGTAAATCTACTGACATCAATGAGTTTAGGGGCTGTACCTCTTTTTACGATTGTACTCATGGAGGCAATATTGGGCTGCTGTTACTGCCAACACTTCAAACAATTTGAAGCAGCAGTGGGAGAGTGGAAGAGGAAAGTCCTGTAACAGAAGCATGACTCCCACATACCTTGGATCCATAGTTCTCCCTAAGCTGCGCTAGGGGGTGCTGGTGCACAAAGTTTAACAGGGTTGCCATTGGCAACCAATGGACGAGGGAGAGGGTGGGGAATTTAATGTCATTCTACTCACTCTTAGCTCTGATGGTCTATGCAACTGTTTTAGGATCAGTTGGGGGGAGGGGGAGAACTAATTTTTTGCAAAGTCATCAGATATAAAAGGATGATCCTCTGGGCTTGGATATTTTGGTCCCACCATGATTTGGTTTCCAATCTAGTTCTTAAACCACTTCCCTGGGCTATAATACTATTTTTAATTGATAGTTTTAATAGACTTCCAGTAGATACTTCTGGAATATTACAAACTTATTTTCAAAGTGATGGGTGTCTCGTGGCATTCTTCAGTACCAGAGAATAAAGCTGGTACCTGGCTTGCGGTTCTTCCTCTTCCAAAAGTACATTCAAAGTTTAGTTCACTTTTAAGCATGAGTGGAGGATGCACCACTTGGCATTATTTTTAATTACATTTTTAAAATGTTGATTTAGATCAAGGAAATAGATGTTTCAGTTAACAGGATTGCACAGATCTATCTAAGTTTGCCCATGTTTCACTTTTTCAATTTAGTCAGATGTTTCTGCAGCTTCTCCAGTGACAGGATGTGTTATAAGGAAAACAGTGACAAAAAATTAAAAAGGACAAAATAAAATATTCTTCCGCAGACTACAGACTAACTAGAAACTTCAAGTGTTAAATTGAATTTCATCATAAAATAAGCCTTTGTTGAGTTATTATAATGGGCTTAGGCGATGATATTTACCAACTATGGGCTTAATTGCCTTTTGCTCTCCCTTTTATTGGATGGAAAATATTAATGCAAGGGGGGGATCTCATTGGTATAAGTTCAAGCATTTTTGGAGGCAAAGACATTTAAAAATTAATAGAGGAAGAAATGCCAGGATGCTGTGTGACTGTTCATAAATCCGTGAAGAAGATTCTAAATAGAATGTTATTTGTGTGTGGAACCACAATGAAGCCTGTTGGTTTTTTGACCTGCAACAGATTGCGCTGTTCTTTCTTTGAACATGTGGGCTCCCAAGGGAAGTATGTGCTTGCTTTAGAAGAACAACGAGGCACAATAACCACAGGTATCCCATAAAACCCATCCAATGTCCTGCTCATTTTTTTTTAATCTCATGGCATGCCTGATTTAGATTTTAATGGAATGCTATGTTGCAGATATTTTGAGATTGTATGTGTCTCTGCTTTCAGTCCTTCTCCCTCCCTCCACCACCAAAGCTCCTTCCCGGTGACATCAATCCTAGAATCTTCCACAACAGAAAGTAAATAATATCTTAACAATCCTGTACCAAAGGTAACTACTGTTCTACAAAAATATGCTAGGTATTGTGCTCTGAGTTATGAAAAATTCTAGGAAAGTGGAAAGAGTATATTCTCAAATAAAGTAATTCCAAGGTCAGCTTAATTTGGATAACATCTTTTTAGTTTAGGCATGTGTCACATATTGACTGACTAGCCTTACTGGTCACATTTGAAGAAAAGACCAGCACTCCCAAAATTTTCTTCAACTGAATGTCTCCTTGATGTTCCAAACTGCCTGGTCTTGTGGAACCAATAAATTATGAATTTTCCATGTCCCCCCCCCCTCTGAATTTCGCTCAGGGATACTTAAATCCCCTCCCCAAGGCAAAACAGCTTTCTTTTCACATACAGAGAGAATGGACTTACCAAAGCTGTCTGGTCTCAGACTTCTCCAAGCTGGCAGGAGTTGGACCAAGCATGGCAAGGCCACAGCTCCCCAAACTAGCAAGAAAAGTTGCTAGAGTCACAAGGGAAGGAGCTGCAGCAAGAACCATCCCCACTGCTGCTATGACGGGGCACACCACCACAAGAACTGTCCCTGCCACAAGAACTTGACTGCCACTGCAAGAACTGTCCCCATCACCAGGGCTGCCAGTAAAGAATAGGATGGTAGGGCCATGACTTCCCAAACTGCCACTGGGGCCACCAGCAACTAAGAGGTTGGTAGGTCTGAGACTTCCAAAGCAAATGCCAGGGAAATGTATCAAGCCACAGAAGAATGGTGGCCTGCCTCACAGGGGACTCATTGAGCCCACCCTGGCTACCCCAAAGGATATAGAATGGAGCCTTTCAAAGGCCAAGTGAGGGGAGAAGGGAAGAGGAAATTTAGATGAGGAGCCACTCTAGCTGGGCCTTGTGGCAGATCCCAGCAGCCACTTCCCACTTGTATATTCACTCTCCCCAAATGTACCCCAGGAAGCACTATATTCAGGGTCCCAAAATCTTCTTAAGATCCCTACACCAAAAGAAGCTCGTTTGTCCACCATCAGAGCGAGAGCATTCTTGGTAATAGCTCCCACTCTGTGGAATGCCATCCCTAAAAATATCAGGGTCCTGCGGGACATTCCATAGTTCCACAGGGCCTGTAAGACCGAACTGTTCAAACTTGCCTTCAACAGTTAAGGGGAAGTGGCTATTATTCCACAGCACCAACAATCTTACTGAACTAACATAATTGAAACCAGAAACATCAGAATAACCAGAACATCAGTGTGCATCTTGGACTTTTAATGACTATAAAATGTATGGAAATTATTTTATTGTATATTTTGTTTTAAAAATATTTTATGTTGCTTTTATTTGTTGTTAGCTGCCCTGAGCCTGTCAAGGGAGGGCGGGATATAAATCTGATTAAATAAATAAAATAATGATTAAACTCTGCAGCAATGCACATCTGCACTTGTGTTAAATATTATTAAAAAGCTATCTCCCTTGATAAATAGTGATAAGGCTGAAGAGTCAATGTTTCCCTTCTCAGTTTCAATCTGCAAAGTTTGCAGTCATTATATATTCACAGAGCTAGCTGGGAAAATATTTTGCTTCTGATGCATGGTGGGAGAATTATGGATACAATGGAGGATCAGAACTTTATGGAGGTTTTGATTCTCTTTGCTGATCATCTTCTATGACATAAAGAAGGGGGAGCAGTCTATTGAATAAGGAGGGCAATCTCTGTCCTTTAAAATAGAAAGACTTTTTATCAGACGTTTATAGGATGTTTGGGGGATTTTTGATGAAAACAAAGTGAGGTGACCACACCTGGTGTGATGGAGGAAACCCAATAACATGGTAATCTCTTTTGAGACTGGACTACATTTGTTTGCCACAACTACTTCCACTTTGAGGGGGAAATAACAAAGATGTCGCAGTAGGGCTAGCTTGTAAGAAAAGTTTGGACTTGGGTGTCTGGGAGTATAAAACACTTCCTCAGTTCTGCTGTCTTGGGTTCTGACTGTCTGCTGAATAGCAACCACAGTTGTTGGAGAAACTGAAACCTCTGAATTAAGTTAGTTTGCACTTCTTCCAGAAGTGTGGAAATAGAAGAAAAGAGATCTGCCTCAACAATATTCAGTGTCAGATCTTTCCTTTCTTCCAAAGGTGGTAAGTCTTTTAAAAGTTTGGTGGTTGTTGGAGCTTTCCCGGTCTTTTCGGAATTCTCCACAGCTACACAAGAATTGGCCATTGGTGTCATTGTATTGTTATTGTTAGCCCTGGTAGATGAGTCAGTATAGCAAGCAACAGTCCAACAACACTCTGTGCTTAACTATATACAATTTATTTACATAATTTACATCCACCGTCAAAGTGCTTCACCAAGCAAACCATCTTGAGAAGGATACAGTGAACAGTACAGCACTGTGTATATACATATTTTACATAGGATATGCACCAATGGGTTACAAAATGCTGAGTCATTGTGTACTAGACACTCAGCCTTTGCACTTGTTACCAAATGCCAGTCAGAACTGGTTTCACCTTGTTGAGATCTGATAAGCACTGACTGTCAGAACAGCATGATCTTAGGCATCACTAGCCTAATGCCTTATTGAGCATTTATACATGCTGACACTCCCCCTAAGGCATAGGCAGTGAGACCTAGACCTTAAATTTGTGTACTTATCCATGCTTAGACTTTTAGTAAACATATCAGCCACATTCATGACAGATGTACAATCCTGTAACACGATTAACTTTCTTTGCACAACATCTTTAACATTTTGATGCCTGATGTTAATGTGTCTGCTTCGTGGTTTTATTCCTTGTGCATCTGCTAGCTGCAGAGCTGCAGTGTTGTCACAGAACAAATGTATTGGCAATTTGCATGGTATTCCTAGATCAAGAATTGGTACAGCCACTCTAGTTGTATTACACAATCGTTAAGTGCAGCATATTCAGCTTCACAAGTACTAGTGGCCACATAGGCTTGTTTTAATTATGTCCACAGTATGAATGCACCATTTATGTACATGACATACCCTGTTGTGGATCTACCATCCTGCCTATCACCCCAGCTTGAGTCGCTGTAGGCAGTGATTTGTTGGGCCTCATTAGCTTTCAATACCAATGTGTAGTTGGCAGTACCCTTAAGATATCTGAGTACCCTTTTTGCTGCAACCCAGTCCTTAGCATAAGGATTTGTGCCTTGCTGACACAACATGTGCACAGCAAAACATACGTCAGGTCTGGACCAACAGGCAATATATAGCAATGAACCAATTAGAGATTAGTACATACACCTGTTCTCAAATACTCTATCATCAGGCTCATTTTTATAACCTGTTGTCATCGGTGAGTCTACACAATGTGCATCCTCAAGTTATATTTTTCAAGGAGGTTAAATATTTTCTCTTTGGGCGTTTTCGCACTCACCTTCAGCTGGCGCGACCCCCCTCCTCACTGCGCAGGATCTGCGCGGATTTCACACTAAATGCCGCGGAGCAGCCGAAAGAGCCGGAAACTCCCGGCGCAAAAGCCGCTCAAACGTAAACCGCCAAAAAGCAGTTTCCGTTTGCGCGGCTTTTGCAACGGGAGTTTCCGGCTCTTTCGGCTGCTCCACGGCATTTAGTGCGAAATCCGCGCAGATCCTGCGCGGTGAAGAGGGGGGTCGTGCTGGCTGAAGGTGAGTGCGAAAACGCCCTTTCTGATTCAGACTAAACCATCCTTGTGAATCCCTGATTATGTCAACTCCTAAATAGTGTCGTATGTTACTCAAGTGTTTCATCTTAAGCAGATTTTGAGTTGACTCCATAAACCATTTCAATTGGGTATCAGTGTGGAACAAAAAACATATGTCATCCACAAAAACTAATACCTAACATTTTGTTTGCTCAATTGTTTTGCAAAGCATACAGGGATCAGCTATACCTTGTTCAAATTCAAAATCAATCAATGCTTTACTCAAGTACCGGTTCCGCTACCTGGCACTTTGTTTTAAGCCATATAATGCTTTGTTGAGCTTCAATACTAAAGTTTTGTTTGAGTTCTCGAAGTCTGGTATCTGTTCCATATACAGCTCTTTCTCCAGACGTGCATTTAAGTAAGCAATGGTCAAATCAAAGTGATGCACCTGCATCTTGTCTTGCCCTGCTTTACACAAGGCTACTTTTAAAGTATCTGCTTTTACAGTCTGAGTGAACACTTGATCATAGTCTTCGCCTTCTATTTGAGAAAAACCTCTAGCAACCAACCTGGCTTTTCTCTGCATTTGACCATCTGGCAGTGTTTTCACTTTGTACAGCCACCGACACCCAATAGCCTTTTTATCAACTGGCAGACAAATAAAAAAAAACCCACATTATTTTCAGATAACGAGATGTACTCCCTCTGCTTGGCCTCCTGCCAAGCAGCCCTTTCCAGTCCCAGCATATTCAATACCTCTTGAAAGATTTGTGGCTCTCTCACATAAACATGATTCACTGAGGAACTCTCAAACCTATATCTGTCAGGTGGCACACCGTTAGTACTCCTCGTTGACCTTCTAGGTACTGATGCACTTTGGTCACCCTCAGAGACACTAGGTGAAGGAGAACCTATCTCCTGTTTTACAGTAGTGGTTTGTTCCTCAGTTGTTATAGGCCGTGCAACCTGATCAGGCAAATCATTGGCATGGATTCTTTTGCCACCCCTGGTGTTCACAAAAATTAGCAGATCTGCTGAAGCTAATATTATGTTGATCATTAGCAAACCGATAGGCTTTCATGCCTGTTTGGTAACCCAGAAATAGAAGTTTTTTAGATCTTGCACCTCCTTTTCTCCTTTGGTTAACCGGTATGTTTACCCAAGCTCTTGTACTGAACACTCTTAGGTGATCTAGGCTGGGATTTTTGTTGTATAGCATCTTATACGGAATGCTATCAATTGGTTTAGACCAGAGTCTATTGTTGACATAGCAAGCAGCTTTCAAAGCTTCTGCCCAAAAACTCAGAATCCTTTAACATAGAATGCATTATTGTTTGCAACACCCCATCTTTTCATTCAACAACCCCATTTTCCTGAGACATTGCTACATTAGCCACTCTGTGAGATATCCCATGTATGTGCATCCACGTTTTAAACACAGAGGACATAAACTCTCCTCCCATATTGGTTTGAATAGCACACAGATTACCCAGCTGTTTCTGAACCTTTTTGTACCAGTATTTCACAGTGGTGAATATATCCGATTTCTGCTTTAACACATACATCCAAGAAAACCTGGAGTAGTCATCAGTTAGGATTAAAGCAAATTTGTTACTGAAGTGGCTTTTGGGGTATGGACCAATCAGGTCTGCATGCACTAAAACTAGTGGCTGTGCCGACACTCTATCACTCTTGTGAGCTATGGGGAAAGCTTGTGATTTAGTGCACTTGCGTACCTCACAGTCAAGGAATTGACTGCAATCTTTCACATTTCCCTTCCCCACAATAGAGTGTTTTGTTTATAGCATGGAAACTAGCATGCCCCAATCTCCAGTGAATCAAATGTACACAATTGTCATGAGTTGGTTACAGTCTTAGCTGTTCTCGATGAGTTCTCAAGAATGTAAATACTGTTCTGTAATCTCCCAAATCCCAGCACTTTCCCTCCCTTTATGACTTTACATGTCTTGTCAGCAAAAGTGACCATAAACCCAGTCTTATCTAAGACAGGCACACTCAGTAAATTGTTTTCTAATGAGGGAATGCGTAACACCTCAGAAAAAGTCTGCTGCAAAGCCGGAAAATTTACACGCCCCTGACATAGTACCTCAGAATTACGTCCATCAACCAAACTAACATGCTTAAGATCGGAAGGCTTTTTGTCATGGAGCAAATGTTCATCTCTGCAGAAATTCTGTGATGCCCCCAAGTCTAAGATCCATACTCCTGGAGTAGCAGTAGCATCTGTCACAACCAGCGAAGCCTTGGAGCAATCTGTTGAACTCTTAGACTTTCCTCCTTGTTTCCATCTGTTCCGCCACTCAAGACAGGCATGCTTGAGATGTGTTGCTGAGCCACAACAATAACATTTACACACCTTTAGAGCAACCTCCGATGCCTCTCCCTGCCGATTCCTGGTGTCAAGGAAAATGCTGGTGCTAGCTTTCGCCTTCTTCCCCAGTCTGGATCGCTGCCAAGTTTGAGTGTAATTCGATTCCTGTAGCCTCTTCTCCTCCTCAAGAAGTTGACTGGTGACATATGCCAAGGTCAGTTTACTTGCTTCAAGTGAAGTAATGAGCATGTTGAATTCAGCAGACAGCGAGTTGAGAATTATGCATATTCTGTCTTCCTCTGGCACTGTCTTCCCCCTCTGCTCTAGCTGTTGGCAACATTCCACCAGGGCATTTAAGTGTATCCTGATAGATTCTGCTGGCTTCATTACCGTCCTGTATAGCCGATGAGTAATAGCAATCAGGGAGCCGTCAGTACTTTGTACATAGACTGCTTTTAAACTGTCCCAAGCTGCTTTCACAGTGGTCTTACTGGACACATGAACCAGCTGGTTGTCTCCCACACTAAGGATGATGTTAGCCGGTGCATTCTCATTTTTTATCACGTCTTCATCATCAAGCTGGGCTGGAGGTGCTTCGACCATCGACCACAGACCCTCTTGCTTGAGGAAATGCTCCATACGGAGTGCCCACACACTATAGTTTGTGGAGGTGAGCTTCTTGACAAGCTGGGCTGTTGAAAGATGAGCCATGCTGATGTCTTCTCTGCACTGCTGTTCTAAGCCTGATTGAGCTCGTCCTTGCTCTTGTTATCAAAAACGGCAGCAGACATCCACTTTGGCTTGGTTCACCACAGCACGCTGGCCTCACCTAAAGCCTCTAGAGCATAGCGGACTGGGCCCATAACCCTGTCATTTTATTGTTATTGTTAGCCCTGATAGTGAGTCAGTATAGCAAGCAACAGTCCAATGACACTCTGTGCTTAACTATATACAGTTTATTTACATAATTTACATCCACTGTCAAAGTGTTTCACCAAGCAAACCATCTAGAGAAGGATATAGTGAACAGTACAGCACTGCTTATATACATATTTTACATAGGATATGCACCAATGGGTTACAAATGCTGAGTCATTGTGCACTAGACACACAACCTTTGCACTTGTTACCAAATGCCAGTCAGAACTGGTTTCACCTTGTTGAGACCTGATAAGCACTGAAGTCATTTTGACACTGTCAGTTAGATCAGCATGATCTTAGGAGTCACTAGCCTAATGCCTTATTGAGCATTTATACATGCTGACAATTGGTTGAGGGTCAACTAACATCTCCTCCTCCTCTCTGTTATCCAGAGGAGTTTCCACTGGGAGAGTATCCTTGGGCTTCAAATAATCAGTGCTTTCTTTAGCAACTTCTTTATTCATTTTAATTGTGCCCTTTTAGATGGAATCAGGGGTTTAATGCTACAAGAATTGCCGTTTTGCCAGTATTAAAGAAGGACTCCACGAAGTATTAAAGTATAGTAAAATATGGTCATGATGGATAAGGCTGTATATCCTTTCGACAGACCTAAGATTAACACAGGAGAGCCTTAGCAAGTTGGATAAACGTCCTCTTGCCTTCCGTTTAGAAGACCACTCTATCCATTGCCCCTGAAATTTGAAGATATCTAAAACTATAGCTTTTGGTTCTAGAGTCAATGGAACAGGAAATTCAGGGGCATGTACTAGTCTGGCTCTATTTTCCTTTAAGGATAGGAGGATTGCCTCCAGTGCTCATTTATAGGGCACACTTCTCCTTGCTCCACCTGTTCTGTAATTAAAAAGTCTGAGGTACTGGACTGCTTTATGAGGTTTCTCACAAATTTTACTCAGAGTCTGAGCAGTTAGGAGTGTTTGAGAAGTCAAAAATTCAAAGTCCTTGGAGTAAATCTTGACATATTGTTCTTAGGACTCTTTCCTGTAACTTGGAAAGTGATATTTTAATTTTATTAATAAAATGGCATAGAAAAGTAAAAGGATATTTAACAGCACTAAACAAGGAACTTAAAAGTATTCAACCTGCTCCTTTGTAATTACATCTTGAGGAAGTATGATTAAATCTAAGGAAATAAAATGCATTTAACTAACTATGGGCTTTTCCACATTCTCATTGTCTTCCCTGTTCAAGTTTCTGTTCTGGTCCCCCCCCCCCCCATTCCACATGTGTTTTGCTCCCTCTAGTAGTCAATTCAATACCACACAGCTTTAATTGCCGCTTATCTCTCTCTCAAGAGTGAGATTTCTAAGAACATCTTCCTTCCAGGTTGGAGAGTAACAAGAGATTTTTCATTTGAAACTAAGGGTATGACTGCAGGTCACCTCCATGGCCATGCTGATTGCAGTAGAGAGGATTTCTGTGTGTGCAGAAGAATGCTGGTATAAAACTGAAGACAGGAACTCCTTCCTGAAACCCAGAAGCATCAGACCAGGACTAACTAATGTTTCCCATAGTACAAACAGGTGCCTGTATCTATTCAGAATTTTAGCTGATCCTTGTGAACACAGGGTTCTGTGTACATGCGTCATGCTTCCATTTCAAAGATGTCACATGTGTGTGTGTGTGTGTGTGTGTGAGAGAGAGAGAGATTTGTGCCTCCATTTATTGCAGGGATGATTCCCTGTAACATTTTTTCTTGCAGGAGAGGAAGGCTGATTTGAGTTTGCTTAATTAAAATGGAGGAACCCCATGGCACAGAGTGGTAAAGCTGCAGTACTGCAGTCAAACTCTCTGCTCACGACCTGAGTTTGATTCCTGCGGAAGCTGGGTTCGGGTAGCCAGCTCAAGGTTGACTCAGTCTTCCATCCTTCCAAAGTCAGTAAAATAAGTACCCAACTTGCTAGGGGGGAAGTGTAGATGACTGGAGAAGGCAATGGCAAACCACCCCGTAAAAAAGTCTACCACAAAAACATTGTGATGCAATGTCACCCCACAGTCGGAAACGACTGATGCTTGCACAGGAGACTACCTTTACCTTTAATTAAAATGGATCTTAGAACTGCCTGGAACTCTGGATATTTGAGTCAAAAATAGCTTACCTACCAACAGCTGGAGTGTCTACTTCCAGCAAGTTTAAGTACTACTTCACTAACAGAAGAATTTGACTCCATTCAATTTTTGCTGGGTTTTTTTTAGATTGGTCTGTATATAAGTGTTGTCAATGTGATTATTCAAAGACCATCAAAAAGTAAAAAGGGGTGGGGGATCACAGTTACAAATATAGAAACCATGTAGTGGAAGGAAGGAAAGGGCTGAAGTTAAGTTCTTTTTTTTCCCCTGTATCAAAGATTATTCTAATATTTTACTATTTATAAGTCAATCTGGGGTCCAACAATGATAAGAAACAGTTACAATGAATGCAAAATGATGTTTACTACATAGCAGCCCTCCCGAGATTTTTATATTTTAGGAATCTCTCATTCATGACTCATTATCAATAATACATTCAAAAATGTCAACAGAGACACAGTAAAATTGGTGAATTACCTATTGGGTCTTATGGGGGAAGGGTTTTGGCACCATCCTATGAATATATTGACACTTGGAGTATATATTAATATAGTTGGAATACCTAACCAATGGAATTCATTAAAGGATAAGAAATAAGGATAAGATTTTATTCTTGCAATAATCCCTTTATATTGCTCTCTCCTTCTTTACCATGCTTTCCAACCACTTATTTTAATCTTTCCTGTCTGCTATATCATTATATCCACATTCTGCTAATGAAAAGCATAATGTTGGAAAATGAAAGAACCCTTTCTTATGCTTTCTGTGTTTTCTCACAGACAAAACCTTCCTGCGTTTTACCATCTCAGTGATATGGGGGCCAATAAAGTGCCAAGCACCAAGAACAAGATAGGGAATCGACACAAAACTCTCTATTTAATGTTATTGTTTTTTAAAAAAAAACAAAATTTCTTCATATTTTGTCAGTGGTTTCGTCTTGCCACTTTTCATTACCATTACTGCAATCATTTTTTTAAAGATATATTAACATGTTTGTATCCCACTTTTCCTACCAACTACAGTGCCTCAATGGAACTTACAAAGGACCACTCAACTGCAAATACAATAATTAAAATCATTGTTATCAATAAACCACAGCTCCACAGCATGCCAATGCTGAAAGGTCTGCCCTGGCTGCCCATTTGTTTCTGAGCACAATTCAAGGTGCTGGTTCTGCTTTAAAACCTTATATGGCTTGGGACCAGGGCACTTGAGATACTGGCTCCTCCTATTATTGTCCAGCTTACCAGATCTGCCTTATAAGCCCTGCTTCTTGTGCCCCCACCTTCAAAGGTGAGGCAGGTGGCAACTCAAGATAGGGCTTTTGCAATGCTTGTGCAATGCCCTTTCCCTTGGGCCTCACCTGGCACCTACATTGCTTTTTTTTTAAGGTGCAAAACCAAAATGTTTCTGTACACTCGGGCTTTTAATTAAGGGGTTGATTGTTTTTAACACTGATTTAGGCTAGAAACTGTCTGTGTTCCATATTTATTAGATGTTTTTAACTGTGCTGAGGCTTTATAATGCTGGATTTTAATATTCTTTAGCAGTTTCTTTTTATTATTTTTATTTTGCAAGCCACCTCAGACAGGTTTAATGGCATATAAAATGTTTTGAATAAATAAATAATAAAGGTAGATAGGTAAAGGTAGTCCCTGGTAATACCTCCACATAATTATTCCTCAAAGGCCTACCAAAAGATAATAGCCTTGTATCTTTTACAAAAAGATACTGATGTAGGAACACTGCTTCCCACCTTAAGAATTGCATACCAGAGACCCAGGCCACCACTAAAAAGAAAACACTTAAGTAGAAGCTGATAGGATGGCTCTACCAGAAAGAGGCTCAGAGAAATTCTGAGATGATGCATCTGATAGTAATGGATTGAACGAGACATGTTGCATGACAGACAGACAGAGAGAGAGAGAGAGAGAGAGAGAGAGAGAGAGAGAGAGAGAGAGAGAGAGAGAGAGAGAGAGAGAGAGCAGGCAGGCAGGCAGGCAGGCAGGCAGGCTAGGGTTGTGCAATTTTTTTTACTGGTATTTTTCAGCTCAGGTCTATTGGGAAAAAAAATTCTGGGATTTTTTAAAAAAATCCCCAATCCAGTACTGGTATTGGGTCTTTTTGGCAACCGTTTTTTTTTTAAGGGTGGTCCAAAAGACACACACACACACACACACACCTATTAAAATGTGGAATTTGCTGCTAGAAGGTTTAGTAATGGCCACAGGAATAAACAGCTTTAAAAGGGGATTAGATGGATTCATGGATGAAGGGCAAGTCTATCAGTGGCTACTAGCCATGGCGACTGAGGGGAATGTCCACATTTAGGGGCATTACTGCACCTCTGAATCCCAGAGCGCTTGGAGACAACATCAGGGGAAGGTCTCAGCTTCTATGCCTTGCTGTTGGCCATCCAGAGGAACTGTATGAGATAGGATGCTGGAATAGATGGATCATTGGTCTGATACAGTAGGGCTTTTCCTGTGTTCTTATGAACTGGATAATGACAATCTATTCCACTAAAGGTAGCACCTTCCCCACCACATGAAACCTTTTGCATTGGGAAAGAAACTGTGATACGCATAGAACACATTTTGATACTACCTATTGATCTCCTATATCAGCATTAGTAGCAATATTAGAAATAGAGATATAATATAGAGGCTAGAGTAAAAGACTACACACACTCAATTCAATAGACCTTAATGGCCCTGCTTAACATTTGGCCTCACCTTCACAGGCCCAGATCAATTTAGGCCAGAGAGGAGGTAGAGCTAGGAGACAAGAGAAAAGTTAGTGCCCTTTGAAGGCATATTTAAAAAGTTAAAGATGCAAGGTCCAGTCATTTCCGACTCTGGGGTGATGTCGCATCATGGCGTTTTCATGGCACACTTTTTATGGGGTGGCTTGCCATTGCCTTCCCTAGTCATCTACACTTTACCCCCAGCAAGCTGGGTACTCATTTTACCAACTTTGGAAAGATGGAAGGCTGAGTTGGCTACCTGAACCCAGCTTCCACCAGGATCTAACTCAGGTCATGAGCAGAGCTTGGACTGCAGTACTGCAGCTTACCACTCTGTTGGATTGGCAAAAGGGAGTGATTTAAGAGAAAGGCCTGGTATTGTGGAATGTAATTTTGATAACATAGGAACACTGAGCACCTAGAAACAACACCAATGTCCTTGAATCAAAAAATATCTCTGGAAAAAGAAATGTTTTATTGTTGTCAGAGAGGTACCAGTTTGGAGTGATGTCTTCTTTGAAGTGTAAACTGTTGATAATTTCTCAAAGTCCATTCCAAAATTGGGATGCACCAATGGAAGGCTGCCAAGTAAAGTAGTGTGTTACCTGTTTGTCCAATAATGTATGTTTTGTATAATTTGCTTATGTCACTAAAGGTATAAGACCCTGTGCCTGTCTCGTATTCCTCAGAGAACTCTGGGATTTCCTGAGGTCTTAGTGCCCCGTGGGTCCATTCTCCCATAGATATATTGGAACTAATAAATCTATTAGTTTCTCATACTCTCAGGCAGGGCTTTTTTTGTAGCAGGAACTCCTTTGCATATTAGGCCACACACCCTGGTGTAGCCAATCCTCTGGAGTTTACAGTAGGTCCTGTACTAACAGCCCTGTAAGCTCTTGGAGAATTGGCTACATCAGAGATGTGTGGCCTAATATGCTACAAAAAAGCCCAGCTCGCAGGACTCCTTGTGTGTTCCTTGCTTGGGCTGGGGGACACATCAGTCCATGGATTTGCATGGAACAAAACCTTGCTCCAGGGAAAGACACCATTGCTAGCAAAATGAATCTGCAGGATCCATTCTGCTGATTTATCACATATCTTGCTAAATTATATGTTGCATATATTTGACAAATTATATATTGCATATATTTTACAAAATAAAATTGTTCCAAGCAAACAGAAAATGGCAAGAGAAGCACAAGTTCAAATTCACACAAGGGAGAAGTGAAATTCAGGGAAGGGTTTTAAGGGATTAACTACTCACCTCTAAATAAGATTCATGTTTATTATAAGAGCCATTTCAGGAAAGATACCCTTTGCAATTGCTTTTCTAATCTGTCCCTTTCCAGCTATGTCACACTGCTGTTAGGAAGGGATTCATAGTTTCTTTCTTTGAGTCTGATCTGACTTTAGCCTTTTAGCGTTTCACTCAGCAAGGGCTCTTTGCAATTCATGACCATTCTGATGAACTCTCCTGGGTGTGGCCATTTTTCTTTACAAAAACACACAGGTGGAAGCCATCAAAGAGATCTCTTAATGAATGACTGTTCTCCTTCTCACTGTCTTGCGTTGCAACCAAGTGAGTATGCTGACTGAAATTATCTCACATTGCTTTAACAGCTAATGCTGCCATTGAAAAATGAACACTATGGCTTGGGCATGCTCTTCCATAATCTCAGTATTAAGTGGCAAGGCTTCTTAGTTTTAACCACAAGGTTACATCATCCTAGCTTTGGAGAATGTCATGTGCACAGGTTTCTTCTTGCAGCAATTTTTTTTTCCAAAAATCCCCGACAAAGATGCAAAGGCCTGTCTGCCCACCTTACACAGGGTGAAGACACAATTAGAATTCCAAGAGCTGCGTTGCCTCCCTTACATATTCGCTTCAGCCTGCATTTGCTCTGTGCTCCAGGAAAATGAGAGGAACAAAAGGAGCACGTACCAAATGTTCCATATTGTCAAATATGCACTAGATGAGAAATAAGTCTCAAGGTGCACTATTTTTTTAAGCATGAAAAGGAATATTATCTTTTAACAAAGGCTATGTTACTTTCTGTCATTCCCTCAAGCAGCTTTATATCTTTGCGTATCTCTCTTGCTGATGGAAAAGATGAATTTTGCATTGAGCAGATCTTGGTCCTGGATCTGGAAGAAAAAGGAGGAGGAGGAAGAGGAGGAGGTTGTTTTTATATCCTGCTTTTCTCCACATTAAGGAGTCTCAAAGTGGCTTGCAATCACTTTCCCTTCCTCTCCCCACAACAGACACCACGGGAGGTAGGTGGGGTGGAGAGAGTTCTGAATGAACTGTGACAGGCCCAAGGTCACCGAGCATGTTTCATGTGGTATAGGGGGGAATCAAACCTGGTTTTCCAAATTAAAGACCACTCCTTTTTGTTCCCCAAGGATGGAATAAAGAGTCAGACACAGAGTATTGGTATAAAATTGGGCCACTTTATTCAATATTCTAATAAACAGCAAGGGTACCCCACCAGCAGCCTGACCAGGGCTAGGGGTCACCATGACCGCTCCCCTGCCATGAACGGCAAGAGACCCAGCCCCACAGCTGGAGCTGAGTGTTACTCAGCTCCCTCTAGGCAGGCCCAGCAGGGAGGCATGCACCAGAGGGTCCAAACCCAGATGCATGTCTCGCCAGAAAGGCACCCTCTAGCTAAGCCTCCCAGACAGTCTGCATTCTCCAAACCCAGGTCTTCAAACCTGAAGGCTGATCATGCCAGACCCCAAATTCCCCAAAAGGGGGATGCTTCACAGTCCTCCCCTAGCCGCATAGTGCCCTGAACCCCAAAAACCTGCCACTATAGTGACCACCTATTTAACAGCGCCTCCCGATAGCCAAATCCTCAATCCACTGCATTGCTATGTAGGCAAAAAACGCACCCCAGCTACTGCCAATCAGCCAAGGTGTAAAAAATTCCTACCCAGCTCCTCCAAGGAGGCAACCAACCAATTGCCCACATAACATGCAGGGCTGGTGGGAGGGCCAATAGTCTGCCAAGACGAAGGAGCCGATGAGAAATGCAGATCTGACAGTTAGACTGTCTGATCCCATCTTTTTCTCTGTGCGCCAAAACGGGCACCCCCTGACTCTTGCCATCCAGGGAAGCAAACTCTGCTCATGCAGCCTAGCAGCTACGCTGCAGTTTGCAAGCATAAGATAACCACTATAGCCTGAAAGCCCTAAAACAATGTGTTAAACCTTACAAATTTACCTGGAGCAGACATTAAATAGCTTCCAGTGTTACCAGATATAGGAGGAACATGATGCTTGTGGCTTTTTGTAAAATATATCAATAACTTCTTTACTACCTTCGTTCTGCTCTTGTTTTTGATATACCATTTCATTGTTTAAATTGGTTAAGTATAGGGATGATTGGGAGAAGGAGACAAGAACAGCTGATTTTTAAAACCCACTTTTCTCTACCTAAGGTTGCCAAGTCCAATTCAAGAAATATCTGGGGACTTTGGGGGTGGAGCCAGGAGAAGAATGTGAGAAGCCTAATTGAACTCACGGATCAATTCTCCACTATTTCCTATGGGAATCAGTCTCCATAGGTAACAATGGAGTGTCCAGCAGACATTTCCCTCCCCCCACTTTCTGATGACCCTGAAACGGGGGAAGGGCCTCCAAACCGGGGGATCCCCTGCCCCCATCTGGGGATTATACAACACACAAAGAGTAACACGGCAAAAGGACAGGGAATCAAAGGCACATAGCCCACCGTGAAAACCAGCTTCTATTATTAAATTATACAAAAACATAAATTAACACACTCATATATAAATTTCACCATCATAAACTACACCAAAGCAACCCTAACATTCAGTCCTTAGTACAAAAAAGAAGCATTGACACCAAGAGTCCTTTTTTCATTTTGCGGTAAAATTTTCAATTCATTCCATGGAATCCTGGTGTAGTACTCCAGATGATTAATGTCTGTCAAAAGATGCAGCCAATAATCCAAATTTCCAAGGACAAGGTCGTACTGAACCCTTGTTTTGCGTAAACTTCTTCAAGCTGCAATAATCCTGAATGACATAATAAAAAGTATACAATGATACAAAAAAACCACATGCATATAAGCCATAAAAACATTTTAAACACTGAATAAAATCAGCAAACCTCTTAGCAATTTTCTTAAGTATGAGGCCAACATAGCCAGCTTGTTTCTAAGTGAACACCAGAAAGGTGCTACAATGAATCATGCTGAATGGTTTATATGCAACAGGTGCAACAATTCAAAATGTTCCTTAAAGCTACAGAGTACCCAGCTACAAAACCATTATATAACAGGTGCCCAAAACACATACACTTACAGCATACATTATAAAAACATGCTAAATCCCAGTCACTGTTGAGACCACAAGGAGACAACGTCCTCAATTTAAAGATCATGAGCATTTCGTGCTGATGTAACCATCTACTACAATCCATCCTACTCTGCAATCGTGTTGGAAACTTAAGAAGTACACAAAAACATAAAGAGTCTGGTTCATGATTAAACTCTATAAAGTGCTCTACCAAAGGAGCATCTACCACACGATTCTTCAGTCTAGATTTATGTTCCAACACACGTGTACGAATAGCACGTATGGTGGACCCCAAATACATTTTTTTACACGGGCACAAAATCACATAAATACATCTCTGTGTAGCACAAGTAGTGGTATCCTTTAGATATATTTTATACCCAGTCTCTGGATGCACAAACACAGACATCTGCAGTGAAAGACCGCAAGCTAAGCAGGCACCGCATTTAAAGTTCCCCCTTGTCCTAACCATCTCCCGCTCAGGCCGTACAATATCGGCTCTAATCAACCAATCTCCTAAATTCATAGTTCTACTAAACCCCATTTTTGGTATTTCCTGACACCCTGGTAAATCTCTCACCAGAAACCAATTTTTTTTTTTAATAATGTTATAAATGGACTGACTCAAAGGGGAAAACTGCATGGCACAGGTTATATTATTACTACCCGCGTTCCTTTCCCGTGTCCTCCGGGAGCTATCAAAGAGCAAAGACCTATGTGTCTGATTGATTCTTGAAACAGCCTTAGTTAAAATCCTACTAGGATAACCCAGGGATTTAAATTTTTCACAAATCCTGTCCCTCTCCTGTTCAAAATCCTGTACCCTAGTTGAATTACATTTAGCCCTAACCAATTGACTGTAGGGCAAATTAGCTCTTAAATGTACAGGATAAGAACTAAAATGTAAAGGGACCTTCTTATCTGTAGGTTTCCTATAGAATTTAACTGCCAAGGTCCCATCTTCCGTCTAAAAGCCACTTGTGGGAAGGGCGGGATATAAATCCCGAATAAATAAAAAAAAATAAAAAAAAATGTATCTAAAAATGCAATTGTCTGTCTATCTGCAATATATGTAAATTTGATGGAGGGATGTATATTATTCATCCACTGCATTAAAGAAGCAACTACTGACTCCTGCATGACCACTGCCATAATGTCATCAATATATCTCTTGAACCAAATAATGGAACCAAAAAATGGATTAATATCAGGATTACAGAAAAATTGTTCTTCCAACTCAGCCATGAACAAACAAGCTACACTGGGCGAAAAGGGACTACCCATAGAGACCCCTTGCACTTGCAGAAAAAACTGGTCCCCAAACCTAAAACAATTATTTTCAAAAATGATATCCACCATGTGTAGGGGTTTTTTTATTAGATCTTCTATCCAAAATCCTCTCTATTAAAGCCCTTGCCTCCTCATGGGGTATGTTAGTATATAATGAGGTGACATCCATGGATACCAAAACAGCATCGGGTGGAACCCGCAAACCTTCCACCTGTGCGATAAAATCAGATGTATCTCTAATGTAAGACCAAATCTTAAACACTTCCAGGGGAGGAAAATGTCGAGCTGAGCTGCTTCTCATAATAGGAGCAGGCTGGAACTTCTGTTCGGGGTAGTGGAAGGCAAATTAATGCCTACTGCCTACTTTTCTCAGTCAGAGATTAGTCCAAGATATGCACAGGAAACTTTCAGGAGATTTACCTTGGCTAAAATGAAGTCCCGGGGGGGGGGGGACTCCTTTGAGGGGTCTCCAGGAAGTGTTGCATTTTCATCATCTGCAGAAGTTTTCAGAGTCATTTATTTGACATAAGCTCAACAGAATCCTAACCTTGGACATTGCTAAACATCTAAAGCTATGCAAGACCTGTGGGAACTTGGATAATTGGAAGAGAAGGTACAGATTACTATCTTTCACTCCAGGACTATTTACAATTTAATGGAGTAAATTTAAATGGTGGGAAATGAAAATCTAGAAAGCTTGGAAGAAGAAGGGAGAAAGAGGTGAAATTTGGACTTTGTAAATATAAAGGACAGTGCTAAAAAGTGGAAAGGAATTTATTGTTTGGTCTACTTGCAGTTTTGAAAAAAGAGCACCATCATCAAAGACCTGCAGCATATTCAAGCAAAACAGGAAGTACATCAAGTATCATGAGATCTCCTTACTAGTGTGAATGAGACTTCGTGGCAAGTATACCAGGAAGTAGTGGATGGAAAACCTACTCTAGGAATATAACACCATTGAGAAAAAATTGTAAGGAGCAGCAAAAAGTTGTGACCTCCATTTTAAAATATATAAAGACTTTAAAAATAAATATCTTGATTTTGGGAGCTTGGAGGATGACGAAATTAGGCTTATTATAAAAGGCAAGCCCTATTCTTTTGAATCTGATAGTTGAATTTGAATTTGGTGAGGTCTAAATTTTTGCTGTTTTTTAAAAGTCAGAACACAAGCAACACCGTACAAGGGCTACTTCATTAGAAAAAATACAGGACCAATTAGAAGCAATGAGGCCAGAATGATGAGAGGTATGAGAGAGATAACTGAATCGAAAAAAGAAATTATTGAAGAGATTAAAAAAGATATGGAAGATCTCAGAAAGGAAACAGAGGAAACATCTAAGAAAGTGCAGGAGGTAGAAGGCAGAATGAAAGTATATGATTCCACCTTGTTGAAAATGCAAGAAAAAGTGACAATTCATGACTGCAAACTGATGGAGACTCAGATACATCTGAGAGGAGTACCCGAAAGGGAAGATGGTGATCTAAAAGAATATATAATAAAATAATTGCAGAATTTTTAGAGGAAGATCTTGAAGAGACTAAAAACATGTATGACTATATGTATAGAGTGAACTCACTTTATGCCAAGAAAAATAACTTACCAAGAGATGTTGTTATAAGATTTATGACAAAGGAAATGGTGGGAAGGATCATGAATAAAAACTTTGAAAAGACATTGATAGTGGGAGGCGGTAGAGTAAGAATTATGAAGGAGTTGCCAAGGCAAGTGATAAATGATAGAAGAACATATAAAAATTGACAGAAAAATTAAGAGATAATGGAATAAGATTTAGATGGATAATATCTGAAGGTCTGAGCTTCGAAGTTCAGGGAAAAAGAATCACAATTACAAATGCAAAGGAAATGTATAGATTTTATGAAGAAAATAAAGAATTTGCATCATGATGGATTACAAATTATTGTCTTGGAATGTAAATGGACTAAATTCACCACAAAAAAGGGCAATATTTCATTGGATTAAGAAACAAAACTGTAATATAATTTGTTTACAAGAAGTTTACAAGAAGTGCCCCAGAGGGCACTGAGGTCAGTAGGTAAAAACAGATTGACCACCCCTGGGCCAAAAGAAGTTAAACTTCGGACTACCTATGCACGGGCCTTCTCTACCGCGGCCCCATGTTTGTGGAATCAACTCCCAGAGGAGGTGCGGGCCCTGCGGAACCTTGATCAGTTCCACAGGGCCTGCAAGACCACCCTTTTCAAACAGGCATTCATGAACGGCTGACCAAGTCCACAAAGAAACATCAAAATGGTCCAGTCTGGAGATCCGCCATCATTACACAAATTGACAGGCATAGTGTCGATTAATAATGGTACTGTCAGATTTAACTTAATGTTTTTAGACTTAGTAACTGTTTTAACTAATGTATTAATCGGTTTGGGGTTAATTTAATGTTTTGTTAAATGTATTGTTATTTTGCTGTTGTTAGCCGCCCTGAGCCTGCTTGGCGGGGGAGGGCGGGATATAAATAAAATTTTACTTACTTACTTACTTACTTACATATTAAACAAAAGGATTGCAATTTTTTTATGGAATAAACAATTGTGACTAGAATTTTTTTCATTGGCTGAACAGAAGAAAAGGGGAGTGATTTTTTTTTATATTAAACAAGAATTGGAGCCAAAATTAGTGTTTAAACATAAAGATGGGAGATTTGTAGCAGTAGAAACAATATTAAATGGAAAGAAAACGTTGCTATTGGGACTGTATGCGCCTAATGGTGCAAAGGATGAACTGACCTATGATCAAGTTTTGATAATAGGAGATTTTAATTGAACAGTTAAGAACTCATTGGACAGGTCTGGAGGTGGAAAAAAAACAACAGTAAAGAAGGAAAACTGCCAAAGTCTTTTTTTGAATTGGTTAAACAAGAAAACAAGAAGATATATGGAGGAAATTTAACCCTGAAGTTCGAGACTATACTTTTTTTTCAGCAAGACATAAAACTTTTTCTAGAATTGACATGTTGTGGGGAACTAAAGATTTAGGTCTTATAACAAGGAAAATAGAGATTTTACTTAAGATTGGGGCTGACCATAACCCAATAATGTGGAAAACAAAATTGTCCAAGAAGTTGAGAAGATGGAGATTGACTGAAAGATTTGCTACAGAATAAAGAAACAGTGGCATACCTAGAAAATGAAACTAAAGCCTTTTTCCAAATGAATGACAAAGAGGACATAGATTTCCAGATGATCTGGGATGCTTATAAAGCAGTAATGAGAGGAATGTTGATTACTTTGAATAATAAGGATAAAAGACTAAAAGAGAAACAGATGTTGGACATTCAAAATGAGATAAAGAAAAAAGAAGGGGAGTTGAGAAAAAGGCTAGGGAAAAAGAAAATTATAAGAGAAATTACAATATTACAAACTCAAATGAGACATTTGTTAAATAAAGAAGTAGAATGGAGTTTGAAAAGATTGCAGCAGAAAACCTTTGAGGGAGCAAATAAACCGGGAAAGTATTTGGCTTGGCAATTGAAAAAAAAGAGGGAAAGTAAAATTATTAATAAAATTGTGGTAGATGGAAGAGAAGTGGTTACCCAAGAGGGAATAAAAAGAGAATTTTTTAAGTATTATGCCAAATTATTTAAAGGTGTTAAAATAAAGAAGGAGAAGATGGATAAATATTTACAAAAGGTAAAAATAGAGCCCTTAAGTGAAAATATGTGAAAAGTTTTGAATGATCCAATTGAAAAAATATAAATTGAAGCAGCAATCAACACAATGAAAAATGGAAAAGCACCTGGGCCAGATGGATATACAATTAAATTTTTTTAAAATCTTCAAAGAGGAATTAATACCAAAGTTGCAGAAGTTGATGAATACAATAAGAATGAAAGGGAAAATACCAAACACTGTTATTTTGTTGATACCTAAGGAAGATAGAGATGTCACGAATGTAAAAAATTATAGACCAATTTCACTATTAAATAATGACTATAAAATTTATACAAGAATCCTGGCTTAAACAGAACGGCTTAAACAGCATTTGATAAATTTTATAAAGGAAGATCAAGCAGGTTTTCTTCCCAAAAGGCAAATAAGAGACAATATTAGAACTGTTGTAAATATTGTAGAATATTATGAAAGACATCCAGGAAAAGAAGTAGCATTATTCTTTGCAGATGCAGAGAAAGCATTTGACAATTTAAACTGGGACTGTATGTTTGCAGTAATGAAAAAAATGGAGCTTGGTGAAAGCTTTATAAGAATGATAAAAGCAATATATTCTGAACAAAGCGCAAGGTTATGTATAAATGCAGATCTTACAGAAGATATGAAAATCAGCAAAAGTACTAGACAAGGTTGTCCACTTTCACCATTGTTGTTTATAATGAAATATTATTGATGCAGATACAAGAAGAAAAAAGATAAAGAAGGATTAAGAATAAAAGGATTTACTTACAAATACAGAGCTTTTGCTGATGATATAATGTTTATAAATGAAAACCCCATACAAGTTACACCTTTGTTGTTAGCTAAAATACAAGAATATGGGGAGTTGGCGGGACTTTGTATTAATAGTGAAAAATCAAAAATTCTGTGTAAAATATGCAGATAAATAAACAACAAGAATTGCAGAAACTGCAATGAAAGATGGGGTGCATCTTACTAAACAGTTTTGGTAAATCAAGTTCCACAGTCACTTTATTAATCACACGTTTAATACGAAAAGGTCCCAAAAACTTGTATGCCAGTTTTTTAGATGGTTGTGGTAAAGGCAGGTTTTTAGTAGATAGGAATACTGTATCTCCCACTTTAAAGTTCCAAGAGGGAGAACGATGCTTATCATAATGTTTTTTGTAAGTCTCTTTTGCTGACTCTAAATTCTCTTGGATATTGTTCCAGGCTTTCCCCAGTTTTCCCCACCATTGTTCAAAAGTGGATGGTACCTCTGGTTTCACTTCCCCTGGCAGTTGCAGAAACGGTTTTCCCTCATATCCATTCACTATCAAAAATGGAGAGGTTTTAGTAGAATTATGTATTCTGTTATTGTATCCATACTCGGCAAAGGGGAGGAAGTCTACCCAGTTGGATTGCTGATAGTTCACGAAGTACCTCAAATATTGTTCCAGCAGAGCGTTCACCCTCTCCGTCTGTCCATCTGTTTGCGGGTGATACGCTGAGCTAAGACCCTGCTCAATCCCAGTCAGTTTACAAAACGGTCCAGTAAGGCTGAGATCAGAGAATTAGATTCACTTTTAGAAATGCTTTGGGTTGAAATAGAGGGCCCAAAAGGAAATTTAACTATGGGAGTTTGTTATCGCCCACCAAATCAAAAGAGAGAGGACGATTTCATTTCATCGAATGCCCACAAGTTCTTGTATTGTGAGAAAGGGAGAAAAGTACTTCTTTCTCTACTTTCTCTATCCCATGCATTATCTTGTAAACCTCTATCATGTCACCCCGCAGTCGACGTTTCTCCAAGCTAAAGAGCCCCAAGTGTTTCAACCTTTCTTCATAGGGAAAGTGCTCCAGCCCTTTAATCATTCTAGCTGCCCTTCTCTGGACTTTCTCCAATGCTATAATATCCTTTTAGAGGTGCGGCGACTAGAACTGCACACAGTACTCCAAATGAGACCGCACCATCGATTTATACAGGGGCATTATGATACTGGCTGATTTGTTTTCAATTCCTTTCCTAATAATTTCCAGCATGGCGTTGGCCTTTTTTATTGCAAACGCACACTGTCTTGACATTTTCAGTGAGTTATCTACCACGACCCCAAGATCTCTCTCATGGTCAGTCTCTGCCAGTTCACACCCCATCAACTTGTATTTGTAGCTGGGATTCTTGGCCCCAATGTGCATTACTTTGCACTTGGCCACATTGAACCGCATCTGCCACGTTGACGCTCACTCACCCAGCCTCAACAGATCCCTTTGGAGTTCCTCACAATTTTCTCTGGTTCTCACCACCCTGAACAATTTAGTGTCATCCACAAACTTGGCCACTTCACTGCTCACTCCCAACTCTAAATCATTTATGAACAAGTTAAAGAGCATGGGACCCAGTACTGAGCCCTGCGGCACCCCACTGCTTACCGTCCTCCACTGCGAAGACTGCCCATTTATACTCACTCTCTGCTTCCTATTACTCAGCCAGTTTTTGATCCACAAGAGGACCTGTCCTTTTACTCCATGACTCTCAAGCTTTCTAAGGAGCCTTTGATGAGGAACTTTATCAAAAGCTTTCTGGAAGTCAAGGTAAACAACATCTATCGGGTCTCCTTTGTCCACATGTTTGTTCACCCCCTCAAAGAAATGTAACAGGTTAGTGAGGCAAGATCTTCCCTTGCAGAACCCATGCTGAGTCTTCCTCAATAACCCGTGTTCATCAATGTGCCTACTCATTCTGTCCTTGATAATGGTTTCTACCAACTTTCCCGGTATTGAAGTCAGACTGACTGGCCTGTAATTTCCCGGATCTCCTCTGGAACCCTTTTTAAAGATGGGGGTGACATTTGCTACCTTCCAGTCCTCAGGAATGGAGGCAGATTTCAATGAAAGATTACAGATTTTTGTTAGAAGATCCCCAAGTTCAACTTTGAGTTCTTTCAGAACTCTCGGATGTATGCCATCCGGACCCGGTGACTTATTAGTTTTTAATTTGTCTATCAGTTGTAGGACCTCCTCTTTTGTCACCTCAATCTGACTCAGGTCTTTCAACACCCCTTCCAAAATTAGTGGTTCTGGGGCAGGCAAAAAGTTCTCATCTTCCACAGTGAAGACGGAGGCAAAAAATTCATTTAGCTTCTCAGCCATTTCCCTATCCTCCTTCAGTAATCCTTTTACCCCATGGTCATCCAAGGGCCCCACTGCCTCCCTGGCTGGTTTCCTACGTCTAATATATTTCCGTAGCACTTCATTGATAAAGTTCATGAAGACTCCAGGGGCCCCTTGTAATCCGAATGGCATGACTAAGTATTCAAATTGTCCCATCGGCATATTAGATGCCATCTTCCAATCATCCCCCTCTTTTATGCGCACCCAAAAGTAGGCATCTCACAAATTCAACTTTGTGAAAATCTTTCCCTCTGACACCATGCTTAATAAATCTTTTATTAATAGAATGCGGTATGCATTCGAGGTTGAAATTGCGTTGATCCCCCTAAAATCCATGCAAAGCATGAGCCCCCCATCCTTCTTCTTCCTAAAGAGTACTGGGGCGGCATATGGCCCCATGGCCGGCTTTTAAGTTTTTATCCAGAAATTTGCGCAGCTCTGCTTTCTCGGTCCACCCCATGGAGTACAATTTGGCTCTCAGGAGGCTTTGCCCCAGCATCAATTCTATTGCACAGTCAGTGTCTCGATGAGGTGGGAGCTTGTTGGCCTTCTATTCACTAAACACTTGTTTTAAGTCCCTATATTCCTTAGGGATCGATTTCACCTCTTCTATGGTGAGGCATAGTTTTTCATTTACTGGAGGCGGCTCTGGACCCAGCCCTCATCCTCATGGTCACAACACCCATCTTTGAAGTCTATAATCTGGTCGCCCCACTTTATGTCCGGTTTGTGCTTGGCTAGCCATCCTACCCCTAGAACAATGTCAAAGGACGAGGAGGGGGCCACTACAAAAAAATTTGTATCCCAATGTTCATCTATTCCTATTGGCACTTCGTGGGTTTGTTCTGTGCAGGGCTCCCCTCTCATCACTGTCCCATTCATTTGTTCAAATTGCATGGGGTGCAGTAGGGGGCTTGTAGTGAGTCCCAGGGCTTCCACTAATTTGGGCGTGATTATGTCTCTAGTGCACTCTGAATCTAGTAAGGCCAGGGCATGCATAAACTGTTTTAGTTTAGGGTTCAGTAAAGTCAATGAGATGAAAAATAAAGTCCCAGTTATTCGCACCCTCAATGGTGCCGTTAATTCCGCGACCTGCTGCTCAGCACCTTTCAGTGCAGGTCATTCCCATTTCCTGCCGGCTTGTTTTCCCAGGCGTCTTCTCCCAACTCGTCCACTATGATAATTTCATCCTCCAGAGGGGTTGCTGTAGCTGAGCTGCCTTTCACCGATTCCTTCACTTGCCTTCTGCTTTTTTCGCCTTGGGTGTGCTGGTTTTCAGAGGAAGGGGGGGAGGCTTGAGGCAATTAGGGGCAATTGGCAGCCAGATGGTTTAGGTCACCGCATCAAAAGCAACATCTGGGGATAGTCAGTTTGGTGACTCCCCCCCCTTGGTTTGTTTTCCATCCCTCTGTTTTTGCCCCCGGCCAAGACTCACATCCTCCCTTCCCCCCTTGCTGCTGTTGGCACTGGAGAGCCACTCACTTCATATTAGTTTCTACTTCACCAGCCAGTTGCACCCACCCCACCAACCTGGTGGGGCGAGCCTGTTGGGGGGCTCAATCCAACACATTCACATTCAGGCCTCTCTGGAACTGCTTTATCTTCATCTGCTCGTTCCACCCATGCACTTTGGCTGCATTCGTTCGAAACTTGGCTACGTATTCTGAAATGGCCTTAGACCCTTGTTGTAGGTCCTGCAGGGTGGTAAGGGCTCGGGTCTTCTGTAGTGGATCTTCATACCGGGTCAGCAGGACTTGTAAAGACGCCACCACATTGTCTGATTTGGGGCTTCTGGTCTCGTACAGACTCACATACCATCGTTTGGCCGCTCCTTTCAGTTTCAAGACTAAATAATCCACTCTGCTGAATTCATCTGGGAAGGTGTTTCCCCAATAGTACATAAAACTATTGGCTTGGATAGAGAAGTACTCCACCGCTTCAGGATCCCCATCAAAGGTGGCATCTAGCTTGTGGCCTGTTCCATAGTCTCATGGCAGCGGTGTTGGCTGTGGTAGCATGGGTTGTTGTAATACTGGAGGGGGGGCGGAGGTAGCTGCCCCCCTCTCAGGCCCAGTGGCTGTAGCACTTGCTCTAACTGCCTCCTCACCTCTTGGGCCATGAAAGTAACGTTGGTTTGAATTTTGTCTCTCAACCCTTTTGCTATTTCCGCCATCTTGAATCTCACCATTTAGAGGAATTCCTGAGGATCTGGGTCAGGATCCTCCTCTTCCTCCTCGTCTGGGTCTGAGTCGGGGCACGGTCCTCCCCTCTCATCCTGATCATTCCTGCCACTTGCCTCTGAGGTGCCCTGGTCACCATCCTCTCCCATCTTCGAACGCAGGGAAGGCAACACCAGGATCGCCTCTCTCAAAGCGGGTGCTTCATCCATCAAGCTAGTTGATCTTCGGGGAATCCACACTTTGGGAGTGATGAACAGCCGCTGTATGTGCAGTGAAGACTCTCTCCCTGCTGCTCTCCGTGCAATAAGTATGTGCCACGGAGGTTGCTTAGGGCCGGTACCGGGCCTTTGGTCTTCCCCAATCGGTCGTTCTGGAGTGTCGGGGGCTTCTCCGTTATCTGGTGCACCCTCTGCCATATGGTTAGAAAGTTTCCAGTTCGGTTACGTCCCCAAGTGAGATTACTTCCAAAATGTCAAGCATCGATATTTCTCAATAATCAGTCTTTTGTTGTAAAATCAAAAGTTGCTTTATTGTAGAAACTCTGAAGCTTTACCAAGGACAGAATCCTTGGAAGTAATGACGTATACATGATTATACTGTTATTATATAGGATTAGTTCAAAGGATAACATACAGATGCATTTTGAGTCACGGGTTCAAAGGTGGTTAGTACATAGTATCTAGTTTACTACTAAGGAATGTAGATTGTTAAAAGCATCTCCATTCCTCACACTTCTTCCAGACCTGATAAGAACTGCCTGTGTGAATGTGGAAGAGAGGCACCTCACAGCCAGGCTGCAGCATAAACATCCTTGGGCTAGATGGATTTACTATTTGCCCAACCTTTGGGAAAAAGGGAGGGAGGCAGTGGATACTAATTGTCTCCTTTCTAAGAACCCACCATTGTGCTTAGAAATATGCATGCTTGACAGAGGTGTGGGGAATTGAGCTTGGTTCCCCAAATGAGAGTCTGCCGATCTTAACCACTACATCATGCTGGGAGAGAAGGCAGCATGATATAGCCCAATCTCCTCAGATCCTGGAAACTAAGCAGGGCCAGTACTTGGAAGGGAGACTACCAAGGAGGACTCTGCAGTGGAAGACAATGAGAAACCATCTCTGTTTCTCACTTGCCTTGAAAGCACCTTGCTGGGGTCACCATAAATTGGATACAACTTGACATCACTTTACACACAGAGAGATGATCAGATTCCTCCAGCTGTGCCCTATTTATGATTCAGCCCCTCTCTCCTCCTGGGGATTTGATGCAACAATTTTCTATCAAAACTCTCCAATTTCAAGAAGGAAGCACATGAGTAAAGAGGGAATGGTATTTCCCCCACACTCACAAGGTGACCACAGTCCTCAAATGGGAGGAAACGGCTAATTTCACTAGTTGATCTTTAAAATTAATGTACTGATACTGTTATGTACTGATTTTATAGTTGTTAATGTTTTTTATAATGTTGTATATTGCCTAGAGGCCTACAGTAATAGAAATTAATTAGGTGATTCATAAACAAATGTAATAAATAAATATTTTCATTTCCTGCCCTTGTCTGTGTTTTTACTCATTTCCCCTCAGTATGTATGTAGACCATAGATACTATGTACCAAAATCAGAAAGTGTCATGGTCATGAATTTCTATGATCCCATAATTTAGGGACCATGGAATGAAACCTCTCCTAAACTCCCCCAGCATTCAAGCACAGATACAAGGTCACCTTAGAAGAACCACTGAGGTGGGGAGTGAATTCGCTGCAGTTCCTAAATCTTGGGATTACAAAATCTGCACACTTTGACCTACAGAAGGGTGCAATCATAGTACTTTGTCCTCCCCCCCCCACCACGGTGTCACTGATTTTGATAGTGAAATTCATTCTGATAGGATTTCACAATCATCCCTAGTGAAAAGAGCAGGTGATTAGCTGTGCTATTGTAAACAGAGCTCTATACCCTTCTAATCCCAATGACTTCAAGGGATTTAGAAGGGAGTAATTTTAGAAAAACTAATGGATGGATGGATGGATGGATGGATGGATGGATGGATGGATGGATGGATGGATGGATGGATGGAGGATGGAAGGATGGAGGGATGGATGGATGAAGGGATGGATGGACGAACGGACAGACAGACAGACCAACAGACCAACGTAAATCAACCTAGGACTACAATGTAAGCCAACCAAAACATTTCCATCAGTTGACCCCTTTTAAAAAACAGCTAGTGCCAGTTCTCTTAAATATTGATTTAATATTAAGGACTATTATGAACACAAACTTGCATTTTCTTGTAAGTGTCTGTCACTTTTATTATAGTTCCTAATATCATGGATATATAAGCACTGACTTCAACTGTGTGCCAAGGTATTCCTGATACACAAGTTCCAAGAGTTACCAGAATGGGGAAATGGAGGGGAAGGTCTTCCAAACCGGAAATTTTGTTTCTCCTGGGCTCTCTAGCCCTGTGGTTTATTTTGACTGTTGGCAGTAAACAATTCCAATCGGAGGGCAATTAAGAGGCAATCATTCTAAGTAAGCCTCCTGGGTGAAAAAAGCTGAATTGCCAGGAATCTGCTTAAAAAACAGATCTGGAGAGAATGCAAATCAGCTGCATGAATAAATTCTCTATAACCAAACATAATGTTCTGTTTTACCTGCATCTGATTTCATAAGTACGTATCATTAAATCTGAAAATAACCTATTAGAGTTTTTTTATTGCTATCCTCTGATAAGCTACCATATCTAATATCAGTCCTAAACAGTCTACCGTTGTTTTGTTTTAATATGACAATTGCATTTCTTTTCCCTAGCTCTTTTCCATAATATTTTCTTTTATTAAAGTTTAAAAAAAACAAAAGAGGTTTTGTAAAACAGACACTGAGCTGGTTTAGATATGGTAATAGTGTATTTTAATACTTTTCATCTTATGTGTAGTCAGAAATACTAAAAGTCAAGCACTTCTAAAGCAGGTTTTTTTCCCCACTTCCCCAAAGATTCTTTAAAACTGTTTTGTGGATTTCTGGGCAGAGAAATGCCAAGTCTGTTTCAGAGCATAGCCCGAGGCAACAAATGCTCTGAGTCCTCAAACATTACCCTTCAAATTTTTCAGAACTATTTGAATGCTTTGCCTAGCAATGGAATGGATTCTCACACCATGGTTCAAATAGTTGTGCATTCAGAGTTACTAACAGGTCTTTTAAAAATAGGCAACAGGCATGGTGTGGGTAATATGTTAACTAAGTATGGGTCTTCAGCCAAAATTGACTATTGAGGACCAGATCTTCAACTTGAATGTTGTTGATATCTGAAGGATTAAGATGTGTTTTATAAACACTGAAGCATGATTGTGTTTGTTTTGCTTCCATTTTTCACATCAGTGTTGGCAGGTTTGCCATGTACATTTGTGGAGGATAAAAGTGCTAAAGGCATGATTTATAAGGCTCAAGATTGAATTGATAAAATTGACAACTGCACATTGCTTCTTTCTTTCTTTCTTTCTTTCTTTCTTTCTTTCTTTCTTTCTTTCTTTCTTTCTTTCTTTCTTTCTTTCTTTCTTTCTTTTCTTTCTTTTATATCCCACCTTTCTCTTCAACAAGACCTATAAATTTCCTTATATCTACTCCTTCATTTTATCCTCACAAAAACTCTGTGAGGAAATTGAGGCTGAACAAGAGCAACTGGCCCATCATCACCCAGCAAGCTTCATTGGTAGAGTTGGGATCTGAAGCTGGAGACTCCCAGATACCCACCTGGCACTTTTAACACTACACCACACTGGCTCTATTACTATATAATGCTACTTCCACATAGGTTACCCTGGAGCCCTTGCTATATACCCAAAGACAAGAACCATGCAACCCCTAGGATTAACCCTATCTGCAGACTCTCTGGTTTGACAGAACCAGAGACAACAAGGTGAGGCATAGAAACTTGTTCATGACAAACCACACTTTTAGTCAATGGAGACACAGAGGCTGGCTCCTCCTTGTGCAGACTGCAGCATTTATACTCAGACTGATTCCCCACTAGCCTTGTCCCAGTCTCACGCTCCTCTTCTCCACGAGGCTTCCGTCCGATTTCGCACAAGCTGTCCAAGGACTGCAACTCGCTCCGCATGGCAAGCAAGATCCTCTAAAAACTGGTTTCTGTTTACCATGCAAAAGAAGCAAAGCAAGTTGCAGCCCGGGGGCAGCTTGTGCAAAATCAGATGGAAGTCCTACGGAGGAGAGGAGCATGAGACCAGGACAAGGCTAGCGGGGAATTGGTCTCATTCCGGGCTCCAAGACAAAGTTAGCATTATTGGTAGGGAACATTTCATCTTGACGGGAGGATTAATCATCACCAAAGCAGCCATTCTGTAAGTGTTGCTATCTTACGCTGCATCAATTGGACAAGTTGTGAAAGGGCACAGAATTCACAACTTACGCAATTGAGGCATAACTATGGCAGAGAAAATGGTTCCAGGATCCAGGATGAAGTTAAAGGAACTTGAAGCAACAGCACTGGGAAAATAAACACCACCTAAGACCCTGCAGAGTTTGAGTCAGTTACAGCAGACACAATTGATCTAGATGAACCAATATGCACAGTTTATATCCTGAAAATCAAGTTGTATTTTAAGAAAACAACAACAACAACAAAAAAACCCTCCGCTGTTTCTATCATGAGTTTGCAATCTGGCAACTGTGCATTTGTCTGTCTTATGGCCTTGGCTCAGAGTGCTATGCATGGTGGAAGCCCAGCCCATGACAGAAGGAATTAGGATTGCCAGCCTACATCTGGTGGCTGGAGATCTCCCAGGATTACAACCAGAGCACTTTTTTTTTGTAGCAGGAACTCCTTTGCATATTAGGCCACACATCCCTGATGTAGCCAATACTCCTGGAGCTTACAGGGCTCTTAGTACAGGGCCTACTGTAAGCTCTAGGAGGATTGGCTACATCAGGGTGTGTGGTCTAATATGCAAAGGAGTTCCTGCTACAAAAAAGTGCCCTGATTAGAACTGATCTCTAGGTTAGAAGAATCTGTTTCCCCTCGAGAAAATGACTGTTTTGGAAAGTAGATACTGCAGAATTATATCCCTTAGAAGTACCCTCACCTCCCTAAATGCTACTCTCCTCAGATTCTACCCTCAAGATCTCAAGAAATTTCCCAACCTGGAATTAGCAATCTTAAAAGAAATGGTAATATTTCATAATGATTGTGGGTTACAATTGCTGGGAAGTGGCTCTTCCCAAGCTCCCATCAGGGTTTGGAGGAGGTGAGTGGTAGGCATGGGTCTTTGCGTGAAGGAAAGGCATTTCAGATTGGAAGAAACAAATGAAGCAAAAAGGCACTGCTGCAAGTTGACCTTGAGGTGCTCTCTCTCTCTCTCTCTCGGGATGCCACGTAAGGTAATGATTTTGCTTCCTTGCAGGACAGCCTCTTTGCCTCCACCTGTGCTCGACTTGTATTCTTGTAAATAAATAAAGCATATACTACAAAATACCATAAGCATCCTGTGCTCTCTTTCAAAGGGAGCCATCTCAGGTAAGTGATGCCCTGAACCTTTTCTGCTTGGAGAAGTTGTTTGTTTGTTTAATTGTTTACCTTATATTTAGCCCATCTTTCTCACTGAGATTCAAGGCAGATTACAGAGTACAGAAAGAGAAAGAAATGTCACCATATAGTATAGGAGACTGAATGAACAATGCAATAGGACTGGGAGTGCAAAAATGAATAACAATTTGAGCAACAATGTGACTATATGGTGTAAGATGCACAAAGAACAAGGCAATAGAGCTAGGAATACGAAACAGAATGCCAATTCCAACACACAAGGACTAGGAATACAAAATCAAATGACAATGTGAACAGCAAACTGCCTAAACTGACATAATGCAACAATGCAGGTTACAAAGGTACAAGGTAATACTGAATCCACTCTGCACTCATGTATGAAGGTGTACAAGAATACTTTTGTGAACTTTTCTATTTGGCATATTTTGCTGAATGGGAGCTTTTCTGACATCCTCAGGCAGGTCAATCCACAAGGTGGGAACCATTACAGAGAATGTATATGAGCAGGTGCTTGCCAGTCCTTACTAATGTTCAAGGAGTAACTTCTTCAAGATGTTATAAGTTGGGAAATATGAAGCTCAGTGTGGTTTTTTTGGTGGATACGCTTGCTCATAGTACTGAAACAAAATCCCAATACTTTTTTGGACTGCAGCTAAGGAAATGGGTAAACAGTTCTGAGAACCTTTGTTAGGTTTCATGTTCCTCACAAGGCAGCTGGTGCTTAAAATTAATTACAAGTGGTTACCTAGGTAACATTAAATCATGCTTGAAAGTTTTGACATTGTTTATCCCTAAAAGTTTCCACATCAATATAAATCACTTCAGTGGGGGAAAAAAAAAACATAGGGAGAGCATTTCAGTGGAAAAAGCAAGGCAAAATGGCCCCCTTGAAATAATCAGCTCCCTTTGCTTTCTCCAGTTTCCAAGTGCACTTCTTCTGTTGCATGCTGTTTTTAAAAACATTTGAACTTTAGACATCTACCTTAAAAAGGGTATTCATCAGACCCATGCTGTTCAAATCATAGATCATTTGGCCACTGCTAAGTTGATATTGATTTCATATGTTCCATTAAAAGCACAGGGTAACATAACTCACTAGACAGGAGAGATGAACTGCACAAATTTTATTTGTAAGCACACGAGTGTGACAGTTAATCACAACTGATCTACTTCTATCCAGATCGCACAATTTGCACATCAAGCTGTGCCAGGCATGTCTTAAGCTGCAGACATTTATTTGGACTTGTAAAAGATACAGGTTTCTAGAAAAACTGAATCTTTTAGCCAGTGATTTTTGACAGGGTCTGATTGACTTCCTTCTGACTTTGACACTCCATATAGTAATGCTGCTGTGATGGGGTTAGCAAGGAGACAGAACAGAAGAGAAACTCACTGTGAAAGAGTTCCATATACTTTTCAACTGTTTGTTCCTGAAAGGTCAAAACACATGTACCTATTTCTTGACTGATTCCAAAGTGGGTATATGCATGAAGAGAAATTGTGTTAATTGGTCAAGATGTGATTTTGTCTTAGCAGCTCCACTGAGAGACCCCTGCTCAGATATTTGTGAAAATTCTGTGTGTGACACATTCACAATAAGACCTTATGGTCTCTGCAGTACTGGCTCACAGGGGGTGCTCACCTTGACTTGTTCCTGGGCCACTTTTACTTTCCAGTAGAGATACTCAAACATCCCCTGGTTCATTTCATGTTCTGTTCACCAGTCACAAACTGGAGCCTATTTTCAGTGATCTGTTTGAGTGTTTCTTGAACCATTCATGGCTGTTTGGCAGGCTACTTCCTAACAGTGAAGCACAGTGCAATTGGCTTTTACAGCAGCTATGGACATAATTTTCTCTGCCTTTTAAAAAGGACTGCTAATAATGATCATAAAATCATGGACTACCAGCTTAATGACAACATCACAGTATCTGAATTCCTAGCTGTTATTTTTTTTAGTGGTACCTTTTTTGCAATGACACACATCTTCTCTTATAACTCTGCAAGGAAAACGGCTAGAGAGACTTTTTATATGACAGCTGGGAATTCAGAGGACATGGCAACAGATCATTAGAATGTTAATGCAATAACAATTGCCACCTTAAACAAACCCCTCTCCAACGACAAAGCAGAGGAGGAAATTGAGGAAAAATGATGATTTGCTATCTTGGTTGCACCCATTGTTAAATTAGTCAAAATCATATAAATCCTAAATAAACACTGTTTTATATACCATTTGGAATTCATATAAGTAGTCCTTAGTAATGTTAATGGCTGCTGATCTGTTTGTATCGGCAGCATTTTGGCATATGCTGAGGTTTGAAAGAAGAAGGAAAAACTCGACACAAACCTGTTTGACAGGCATTCAAGTCATTCACTGCATACCCTACAGTTGGGTGATTGCCTCACATCTGATCACTGTATCCAATCACCGATTTTCAAACATGGTGAATGTACAGCGTCCATGTGTCTCAATCCTCTCCAGTTAATTAAAATTGCACCACACTTTTTTCTGCCTGTATACAGAAAACCAACTTCATCTTTTCCTGCTCTCTCAAAAATAATAAAAAAGTAGGAGAACAGGAACAGCTTTATCTGCATTTTAAGTCACTGCCTTCAGGTGTCTTATGCAATTTATGGATTGCCTTAACTTTAGAAACACCCATAACAGTTACAGAATTTCATTATTCTTACAAAGTTAAGTAACCAGACAGTTTAAAATGTCATTGCATAATCTAAAATGGAATTTAAAAATTCTGTTATGAGTATTTACACAATTGGATATTAAGTGACTGTTATAGGAATTCTAGAAGTAATTACTTGACATGCATTTATTTTCAACCTCAAACCATTAGAACCCACTGCTTTTCTTTCTCCACAGAGAATTACTTGAAAGATTTTCTTTTTCCTTCTGACTGTATGTGGGTTTTTTCTGGCATTATCTCCCAGGGGGGAAATGCAATAGGAATCCATGCAGCCCATCAATTTTCTTTACTTGGGTAATGTTTACAACTTCCTTTTTGTATTTGTTAAAAAAAATATACAACTCCCTGTAGTTAGACCCATGCAGACAAACTGTAAGAATTCTTGGTGCTGATGGAGCTATTGATCATACAAACATTAAAATTATGTCTCTTGTGGAAAATACCAATAAAAGAGAGGTACATTAATCAGGAAATCAATATGCTTCTCAATGGAAAAGCTAAGTTTGACAATGTAATGCCGTGAGCAGACCGAGGGAATGGTGGGCCAAGAGGTAAGTAACCCAGGTGGTTAACTGTGTGCATGACATCTGGCTGTGCTAGGAGTATTGTGGAAAGCAATAGAATGAGGAGAAGAGAAGATCAGGAAGAAAAGGAATGAGCTAATACAAAAATAGCCTTGTATGGTTACTACAGTGATCTTTCTTTCCTCAATTAAAAGTTGGGCATCTGAATCTGTGTTACCGAAACGGTCTGTATACCACCTCTATCTAAAGGAAAATTGCTTTTTAAAAAAGCACCATTAGTATAAAATTGATCTAAAACCATAAGCCCTTAGTTCTAGCACCCAGGAAAATTCAGTGCTGATACCCTAATCATAGTGCATTGTATTTTGATAATTTTACTTATTTATTTTATTTGTAATATGTCTTTCTCAGTGACTCAGCACAGATTACATGGTGTGAAACAATGTAATTATCACAAAAGGTTTAATAAGCAATGCAATAAGAATAGGATTACATAAATTATAAACAGTGCCCAAAAAGTAGCAGATAAAATACGTCCTAAATATGTTGGACTAGATGATCCTGGGGAGTCCCTTCCAACTCTATGATTCTATGTCAAGCAATACAGAAAATGGACATATAAAAGTAAAAAGCAATTCAATAAGAATACGCAAATGCATACAACAAATTGACAATACATAGCACACACAGTGGCTTAAACTACAGTTCTGTTCTCTTTACAGAAGTGCCTTCCTGCCCCCATTCCATTATCCTACCTTACTAAAAAATGTCCACCTGAACAGTTTGTAGAATGAAGAAAAGTTGGATTTATACCCTGCCCTTCACTCAGATCTCAGAGTGGCTTACATGTTGTGGGATGCTCTAGGATTTCTCTGAAATACTGGAAAACCATTAAAGTTTCAGGAGAATACTAATTCAGTGAAGTAATTATATCATTTCCAGTTGTACAGTGAGCACTGACATTGTGGGTTTTTGGGACACTGTTTATCCCTCCCATCCCCATCCCCTTCCCCCACTCCGCAGGCAAAGTGGGCAACTTGGTCACTTTAGGTGCCAGTCAAAACAGGGAAGAGGATATTTTACCCAATGTTTTAGATATCTTGAGATTATTCCTCAGGAACACCTACATTTCTGGCCAAGATAATCAACTACACCTCCTCATGATGATGATGATATATTTAATTTATATCCTGCTCCATTTCCCCAAAGTAGGCACTTTCTCTTCCACCTTCCTTTTACTGACAAAACCAAGCTTGGAATGCTGTGGTTGCCCAGCAACAACCACTGAGGAAATCAGATGCTTAAATCTACAGGCACTCTTTTTATCATTTTTGGGGGTTTTTAAGCCTCCAATATATATATTTTTTAAAATTTCTCCTTTTCCTGCAAACCTGGGGCATTTTTCAGGTTTGTAGATCTGTCTTGCCTGTTCACAGCTCCAGTCACCAGATTTAAGAATCTAAAGATTTGGCTGACTTTACTATTAAAAAATATAAGATGGCACTAAAACTGTGTGACTGGTAAAACTCTTCTTAACTTTCTCTTTTGAGCTTCTTGTTTTTAATGTTCGGGGAATTATGAATGACAGCCATAACTGACTGATGTTAGTTACTTCCTTAATGATCATCATTAACATCAATCCAAACTACCTCATTTTCTCATCCTAATCTATCATGTTGCCTTCTAGTTGATGGACATTATTTGTACAGATGCCACAGTGAAGAGATAACATCTGCCTGAATCAGAAAAAGATCTGTTCCTATTCTGTACTAAAAAGGAACTAGAATTTTCATATCATCAAATCAAAATAATGAAAACAGGAATTGAATCAGATTGTCTAAGGCTGTGATCACAAACATTAAATAATGCACTTTCAATGCATTTTCCAACTGGACCTTCCCAATTCACACAGTAAAATCCATTTGGAAACTGCATTGAAAGTGGATTGAATGTACATTATTTAGTGTGCATAATCACAGCCTCTGAATAAATTTTGAGTTTCCCACCCCCCAAAACCCCAGAAATATAACCAATGTATTACATATGCATTTAGTTCTATTAGGGAAAATGCTGATCATTGTTGATGCATTCATATTTTTGAATTGGATTTGAGGTTTTATTATTTTTAAATGAGACATTTTCTCTTCTGTAATTATTTATAAATATTTTTTTCAAAATAATGTATAGACAAGTAACAATTAAAATTTTCATCTTCACTCACAAATGGCTAGATTCAGTGCTGGTGGTAAAATTCTCTTCATAATTGACATGTCAGATTCAGCTGGGAAAAGTGGAAACAGCAAAGCAAATCTAAAAGCTTTCTACTCAAAAATACAAAATGTATTCTTCAAATAAATTATTCTGTTAAAAAAAAGGAATAGAGGAGACAAAGAGGGGGAGACAAATGACCTGTTACCACTGCCTCATGGGCCTGATGGGTCAGACACTCTTGGCCTTTTTAAATGGCTCAATTCTTCTCTATGGCATCAGCAGCCACTGGTCACATCCATGTCTGCCATAATGTTTACTTTGGCTTTCAGATTCCCAGATATGTATGGTGAGGATGGAATGCTAAGGAATGGTGATAGACAGAGGAATGGGTTAGGGCTTGCATCTCTCTTTCCTTCACTGACTGTCCTTTAAAACTGTCTCTTGCATCCAGTTCTAGTCCCTTTATCCCTCTATGTGCATATTAAGCAGAAATCACCCAAATGGGATGAAAGCAAAGTATACTTCCATCCTGAGACACAAACTGGTCATCATCGTGACAATTATCTCACCCAACCAAGGCCAGCACTACCATTTATTGAGGGAGTCTCCCTTTTTGGGGGTGGGTGGTGAGGGATGGCAACTTCCAAACCTATTTATACTGGGCCTGCCTCTTCTGCTGGGAGCCAGAACAGCCAATCCTCCTTCCCTACTCTTCTCCAGGCCTCTTTAAAGCACAGTTATGACCCATGCATGCCTTATTGGATTCCCTGGATTCAACAGTCCTTCCTCTTTGGGCCATCATTTTGTGGTGTTGTGAACCAGTGTAGTGTAGTGGTTAGAGTGGTGGACTAACATTTGGGACATCTAGGCTGATACCAGACAGGCATTCTGGGGCGGCTGGGAGGCATCCTGAATTGGGACAGCGCAAAAAGAGCAGTCCCGGAGCCTCCAGGACATCCCCAGCGATGCGGCCCCATCCTTCTGTGAGGCAGTTGGCTGCCTCCACACAAGAAGGCACCCTAGAAGCCGGATTCCCTTTGTTTTCCCTTGGGGGATAAGCACTGGTGCGCACAAGCGCACCAGCGCTCTGATTGGTTTCATTAAAAAAAAAACAACCCAAAACAGCTTGGGGCAGCTTGGTAGTTCCACACCGCCAAGTCGCCTCACATGCACCCTTCCCCATCCAGACGGCTCGGAGGTGACTGATGGCCGGCTCAAATATTTGCTATCACTTTGCAAGTGGTAGCTTTTTGAGCCAGTCATGGGAGCCTGCAGAATGGGGTAAGGATGGGAGGAGGATGGGCAGCAGATGTTGCCGTCTGCACATATTTTTTGGGTCAACTTCAGAGGCGTCTCTGAGTCGACCCTAAGTGCCAGTCTTTAATAAGCCCAAGATTCAAATCCCCATCCAAAAGAAAGCTTGTTGTGGGTTTATCATGGGACAGTCTCTCTCTCTAAATTTATTTATCTAGAAAACAGAAATTATGCCTTCTCTCTAGGAACCTGCCTGGGGTGGCTTACAAAATATAAAAAAATAAATCATTAAATTATATTAATTAAAATCAAGCATTAAAAGTCTACCCTTTTTCATAGGGTGGTTGTAAGGATAAAATGGAGGAAGAAAGGGGGAAAACATTTTAGGCTGTTTTGGGTCATCATTTGGGAGAAATGAGGGATGTAACTTAGTAACTTTTTAAAATGATGAATTAAATCCGCAAATTTGCCAAGGCAAACAAAATGCTACTAATCTCTCACTAGAGTTCTAGTTTGCAGCCTTAAGCTGTAGCAATTATTTATGTCCAGGTGGTAGAAGGGGCAAGAGATTGGGCAATTTGCCCAGCATTGGCTCAGCCAGGTGAAGAAGAAGATATTGGATTTATATCCCGCCCTCCACTCCGAAGAGTCTCAGAGCGGCTCACAATCTCCTTTACCTTCCTCCCCCACAACAGACACCCTGTGAGGTGGGTGGGGCTGGAGAGGGCTCTCACAGCAGCTGCCCTTTCGAGGACAACCTCTGCCAGAGCTATGGCTGACCCAAGGCCATTCCAGCAGGTGCAAGTGGAGGAGTGGGGAATCAAACCTGGTTCTCCCAGATAAGAGTCCACACACTTAACCACTACACCAAACTGGCTCTCCTTAAATTATATTAATTTTTTTATATTTTGTAAGCCACCCCAGGCAGGTGGCTTGCAGTTGCTTTTTTGAGCCTGCTCCCATTTTACAAGCCTTAAGGTGTGGGTGGCTAAGCCAGCAGACCCAGTGGCCTGCACATTTTAGGCTGTTTTGGGTCATCATTTGGGAGAAATGAGGGTGTTTAGAAAGAAGGGGGGTGGAGACAGGCTGGGCATTTGGAGCAGTTGCACACATTTGGCAAGCCTTACAGGACATATGCCCTGAGCTGGATAGCCCATGCTAACCAGATCTCATCAGAACTCAGAAGCTAAGCAGGGTTAGCTCTGGTTGGCACTTGGATTGAAAGCCACCAAGGAATAACAGAATCACGATGGAGAGGCATGCAATGGCAAACTACCTCTGAACATCTCTTGCTTTGAAAACCTACAAGGTCACCATAAGTTGTGATGAGCCAACTATGCTTTTTCCATACCACACTTCATTCCAAACTATGGACTGCATAAACACTGTCATTTATGCCAGCCATCATTGGGCATATGACCCTTCTCCAGTTTATGGACAGTGTGATAACTAGAAGGTGTACCTATGCCGCACTGGGGCTTTAGCCCTCATGAACTATAAAGGCCCCAAGTTGAACCAAGCACCTCTCACATGGACTATTGTGCTATGGACAGACACTGTCCAGGGAGTTACAAGGACCTTGGATCATGCTTCATCTCATAGCTGCCCAGCTCCACTGCATACAACTACAGCTATGTCTCTATAGAAACAGGACAAGCAGCAAGCAAGAGGGAAGCCATGAATCTGAGGATTTCTAAAAGGCCTCTGTTTTCCTGTCAGCAGCAGCCGTGTTGAAGCTGTCTCCTCAGCATGCCTTTGATTATGCAGATGTGCATAACAATAGGACTATTGCAACACTCACCTACAAACAAAGAAGAATCTACCTGTTGCCTATACAGATATCACTCCAGTCAATAGAACGCTGTCGGATTAATCACTGCACCATCAACCAGCTCCTGTCACCCATCTCCTTTCTTTCTAAATCCTTTATTCTCCATGAGGTATCACCATTAAATACAATTAGACTCCAAATCACCCATAATATTTTATTTGTTTTTGGCCCAGAGAACTGTCACCAGTACTCCATTGTTATATTTCCTGGGAATCTTTCAGCCAGGCAGATAATCCTGTCATGAGACCCTGGCTCAGGTTATGAATTTGGTTATTTAAGGCAGAGCCTCTTTTGGGCCCCCACCTTGCTGAAAGAGCTACCCTCAATCTTGATGAGTTTGGGCCCCTTATTGCGAGCAACACTGGTCGGTGCACATATCCCCTTCCTTCCCTTCCTCATAGCTGCTGGGTCTTTTTGTCTTGTTGGAGAGGTATAGTATAACCCATCAACAAAATCCTGCTCATGCAACCGTCTATATAATTTTTCACTTCTATTTTCCTTAGTTCTGTATTGTGTGTTGATTGCTTGAACTTCTTGTATATTTAAATCCCCCTTAATAAATACATTTTAGTTTGAATACATTATTGATTTTTGGATGCTTCTGGGAATTCTGACTCCAGTATACACAGGTTATTAATCCTGTATTATTTGGCCATCTTGCCCACCTTACTAAAATTCCCCCCAAAAAACTATTTACTGAGGCTAACTGTGACTTGATGACAAAAAGGGGGATATGTATGCCTTGCTGAACTGTTTTGAAAGAGGACTAGGAGAGAAAGGGCAAGGAGGGGCTGAGCTTTTCCATTTCCTAAACAAAAGCAAAGAGCAGCTTCAACTGGCCATGTCCCCAATGTAAATAGTTGCTTGCATAGATAGGAAAGTGATTTTCCGCAAATGAGTGCTCCTAGTCTTCGTTTGCAGGCATTTGCCTCATCACCATTCAGTACTGTATCTACAGCTCAAAAGTTAAAAAGAAAGCCTGAAAGAGAAAGAATGGACAGAAGATAAAGGAGTAATATGGGTAGGGGACAACCTGTGATGCTTCTAAAGATCCTTCTCTTCCCCAGCAGACTCCTTCCCACATATAAATATACCGTGCTCTGCAACTGGAGCACTGGCTTAAGAAATCTATATAAAACTGAACAAATATTTCAGTTTGTAAGGTTGGAAGTTGATGTACACACACGGAAGGGGAAGGTGTCATAAATATAATTTTCTGTAACAGAAGTACCGTTTGTGCAGAGCTGCAGTGAACCAAATATTTTGTTCCTATGTAGTTTGGGGTAATGATTATATTCATCCTAACAAGTTATTTCACTGGTTAGGTCTTCTAAGCAGCTATTGATTTCTAACCATGACATGCAGCCTTGCCAATAAAATTTCCAGCAATACGGGAGTGCCTTGTTAGGAGTGATACAATTTTCCCAAAGAACTTACTCTGAAGTACTCATTTTTTTTTCCTTTAGTCAAATGCTCATATGATTGTATTGATTTGTGTTCACAATTTGAATGTGCATTATTTCAAGTGATTATGTGTCATTGCAGTTGGAGGCACACAGCATGGCAGCAACTGGCTGGGTAGCTGTTGTGGTTCGCAACATTGTGCATTACTTGGAATGTGTGTACTTCCAGAGTCAGCATTTGAAAAACAGTAACATTTTGAATTAATGCATCTTCTGTTCTTGTGTCTGTACAATGATGGCATTAATAAGCTGGGCATTCTTCAAGTTCGTACATCCTCAGAACTTACTGAATCACTATTTCTAGGAGTTTCCAAACTATTTGTGATCCAGTTTTGATGGACTCACATGGGTTTTGGAATCAGACTAGTAAAACGGGCAAGGCTATAATATAAGAAAAACAAACCACACAGCTTTCCTCCCTACAAGACTGGGACAACTAAGGAAAATAACTATTTTCTAAGTTTATATAATATTGGTGGGTTGGTGCAGAAGGGGAGGAGTCATTGCTGTAATGGACAAAACAAACTAGAAGGACAAGAAGCTGAGCAACAACTCTCAAACACCAGTTTCTAGAAGGCACTGTCCTCAGATCCCACACATGAATACCAGTGAGAACTCAACAAAATCATGAAGGAAGTCTCAACTTACATACAGGAAAAAATTTCAATCAGGCGTTTTCTACCTCTTGCCAAAGATACATAAACTTGGCAGCACCGAACGTCCCATTGTCTTGAGCATAGGTGCCATACGTAAGAGTATCAGGATATATGACCATGATAGCACAGACTTCCTGAGGAAACTGCAGTCCATCAGCCATCTCCCAGAAAACAGCATTCTAGCCACTATGGTGTTGAGTCTCTGTACCTGAGGGACCGTCTTTCCCCATATGAACCCCAGAGAGCACTGAGGTCAACGGGGAAAAACCTAATGACTATCCCTGGGCCGAAGGAAGTTAAATATCAGAGCACCAGAATACGGGCCTTTTCGATCGCGGCCCCTACCCTATGGAACCGACTCCCCGAGGAGGTGCGGGCCCTGCGGAGCCTTGAACAGTTCCACAGGGCCTGCAAGACCATCCTTTTTAAATCAGCATATTCGGACTGCTAAGAAAAATGGTAATTAAAGATCCGCCAATGCGGCCTAAAGATCTATACCGCAGTATAATTGTATTTACTAGACTGGTTTTTATTTTAATGTTTTATTGTTCTATATTGTAATTCTAATGTTTTATTTATTATGGTGTGTTTTTATGGATTGTTGTTAGCCGCCCTGAGCCTGCCAAGGTGGGGGAGGGCGGGATATAAATGAAATTAATAGATATAAATGAAATTAATACACCAAAATCCCCCATTAGGATAGATTACAAACCATTTGAAGCATCATCCCTGACAACACCACAGCAAATCTGGCCACTGAACTCTGCATGTTTGAAGAACAACTACTTCAGGTTTGGTGAGAAATTATACCTTCAAATCAATGGCACAACCATGAGCATAAAAATGACTCCACGGTATGCCAACATTTTCATGGTGGATCTAGAATAGCCTTTTCTAAACTCCTGCCAACTGACACCTCTCAACCAGATGTACCTCATAGGGTTGTTGTAAGAATAAATGGAGGACAGGAGAACAATGCAGTTTTAGGTCCCCACTGGGGGAAAAGACGGGCTATGCCGTTTGTTATAAGTCTAATTTTTAATGGCATTACAAAGGGCGGTTAGATTTTTCAACAGAACAATAATAATCAGGGCTCTTTTTCTTTTTCTTTTAGCAGGAACACACAGGAACGCAGTTCTGGCTGGCTTGGTGTCAGGGGTGCGGCCTAATATGCAAATAAATTCCTGATGGGCTTTTTCTACAAAAACGCTGTGATAATAGTTATTATACAATAATTAACAGATTAATGTCCCATTACCATGCATTTAAAAAGCAGCAGCATAAGCATCCAGCAGAAGACCCCTTCTATGCATAATATTAACAAAGGTTTGCTACTGTACTACTCTTAAGTGCATTCTGCTGCCAAGCAGGATAAGGATGAGAAAGACCTGAGAACTGAGGGGGGGGAGGGGGAGACACACAGAAAAATTAGATGGAGGGAAAGATAAATGAATGAGAAAAGTGTGGAAAACAGGCAGAGGAATTAAAGAAAAGAGAGGGAAAGGCTGTCATTTTTTGCTGCAACATTCTAACCACCATTTTGCAAGATCTGGTGAAGCTGGGTGCAAGGAAAGGAAGGAAGAGAGAAAGGCTGGACAATAGGAGCAAATGACCTGCAGGCTGGCAAGTAGTGTGTCAGCCATTAGCATGCTGTTCCCTCTTGCTCCAGTGCTGGTTTAGTCAATGGGTTTAGCCTAATCTGTAAAACAGGTTTGCTTCTGTCTTGCAGAAGACCAATCTAGCAGATAGTAGAGTGTCTTTTGCTATGCTCAGGCTTCCCTGCCCCTCTAGTGGCTGCAGCTTGTTCTGCATTATAAAAAACAAAAGGAAAGTCATTCAGCCGGATGCAGGGTGATGCTGGCTTCAAAGGCACTATAGCTGATTCTTTCCCTGAATTTTGCGCACACACTCAGTCCCCCTTATTGGTGGCCCTGAGGCTGAGAAGCAGGGAATGCATCCAGTATAGTGGCTTCATTTTCCAAAGTATACTTATAGGCCCTCTCTCAGCTGTCTGGGAGTCACTGTATTAGGAAGTTACTAGTTAGCTGAGAAACATTAGTAGGCAAACAGTATTCCCTTTTAAAATGGATATATACTACCTCTTAATTTTGCATTCCTCTAAAAGCCATGTTGTCCTAATAGCTTAGTAATTTTACAAAATAAACATATGCTCACATTTTGCAGAAAAGCATAATGTACATGACACTTGGTCACTTCTAACTGCTTGTTTATGGAAGAAAAATGAAAGAAAAGTTGTGAATGAAAGATGTTTACTGAGCATCTGCTAGTGATTCAGTTATTAAATTAGCAAACATTGCCGTATAGACTTGCCTTAATATTTTCCTTGCCAGCAATTTTATAACTCGATTTTAAAAGGGCAATTGCTTTCCAGCTGTTGATTGATATTAGACTAGCATCATACTTTTATATTTTAAATACTGCTGGGGCTGCACATGTTTCTATTGTGAATTGCTAATGGAATTGTATTTTACCGTTACCTTTCTATTACCATTTTTCTACAGTTTACAAGTAGATTTAAAAATTCAGCTCATTAATTCAAGTGCATTTTCATATATGTAGAAGAGTCCTGCTCATGGAAAGAGGATTGTATTGGCTTGAAAGGATTGTCATTGTATTTTCTAATTCTGTTTCCTGAACAATGGACCTACCACCATAAATTCATATTCTATTAATATGTATGCACTGCTAATAAAAGCTCTCCCTCTATAAATGTTCTAAGTAACCAATAATGAAAGTTCAGGATTGTGCTTGTGGGCCCAATTCTTTGCCATACCTGAAATCCATGTGTTAGCAGCTCCATGTATGGTTCCATATGTGTAAAACCAGGGTTTTTCTTGTAGCAGGAACACCTTTGCATATTAGGCCACACACCCCTGATGTAACCAATCTTCCAAGAGCTTTCAGGGCTCTTAGTACAGGACCTATTGTAAACTCCAGGAGGATTGGCTATATCAGGGATGTGTGACATAATATGCAAATGAATTATTGTTACAAAAAAAGCCCTGTGTAAAACCCACCATTTTCCAGATTTCATATTGGAATCTGTGCATTTTGGCAGATACATACAGAAGCCCCTGTGCACATGGAACTTAAAATATGAGGTGACTTAACTCATGAAGGAAGTGAAGTCTGCCTTCAGAATATAGGTAGTACAAAGTATACAAATACAAACTGCGTGGCACAGATAACACTTAAATCATATATAAGTTTATATTTACGCTCGTCTGCTTTGAGATTTGTAATGTGCAGTGGAGAGAGTTACCCTTATCAGAATTTGCTCTTGAAAAAGCTTGAACTGTCCACAGGCGGTTCCTCGAAACGCGCAGAGAGTATAGTTGACAGATACGTTGAGAAATTGATGATGGATTGGTTCAGCGAGTGAAGAGGAACCAGGTGGAGACCTGCAGCTGTTGCCCCACCACTTCCTTTGAACAGACTTTCATCTCACTGATGCTCTCTTGAGCCTTTTTCCCCTTTGCAAGGGTTGGGATTATTGGACTAATTTGAACTGTTTGCTTACTTGGAGCTGTGCTCCATCTGTTTGTCTGCACTTGTGATACTACATTTTGTAAATATAAACTTTTATATGATTTAAGTGTTCTCTGTGCCTCGCAGTTTGTATTTGCATACTTTTATACTGCCATTGTTACTGTGTTTTGCTGTTTGTGGTTGGACTTCAGAATATAGGTGACTGGGTGACTACTGTGTGGTAGTGGAATGTGCCATCAAGTCGCTGCTGACTTTGGTGATCCTGTTGGATTTTCAAGGCAAGAGATGTTCAGAGGTGTTTTGCCATTGCCTGCTCCTACGTGATCCTGAACTTCCTTGGTGGTCTCTCATTCAGTTACTAACCAGGGCTGACTTTGCTTAGGTTCTGAGATCTGATGAGATTCGGCTAGGTTAGGCAATTCAGAATAGGGCAGGTGACTACTAGAGAGTGGGATTTTTCTGTGGTGATGCCTTAGTGCTACCAAAGAGGCAGTCTCCTATTTAATTGGGGGAATTAGCTGAGTGGATAACTGGGATTTCCACAAATGTATACCAAGGGTACATTCAGACATACCATTAGTGGCGACACAGCTCTGTCTCACTGATGAATTAAATATGTTCGTCCAGACATCCACATCTGGCAATTGAGTGTCATCTGGGGTCACCCCGGTTTGCTGTGCTGGGCGCACACACCAATCCAACTGATGCCCCCTGGCCAAAATTGGGCGGCTGACCAGCCACACACGCAGGATGCCAGGGACTCCACTCGCCCCACGGCCACAAGCCGGTATTACCCAGCCGCCCCTGCTTACCATCAGGCTCCTCAACAACCGGCACCACGCTTGGAGTAGTGCCGCCTGCACCGCCCAGGCGAGCCGCCCCCTCTGAAGCGTTACCTTCTTCGGAGTCAGAGTTGTCATCACGACGCTCCTGGCCTGACACGCCCGAAGGCCCTGGGATGGCAGCCATATCCTGCAATGAAGAAAGACGGGCCAGGACCTCCTGTTCGAAGGCCCTGGTGGAAGTCCGGGCGGCCTTACGCCCCCGAGCCGGACACGTTGACTCGGAGCCAATCCGTGATGCCTCTCCAATGCCTCCAGCCTGTCAACAATAGCCTGCCTGGTCTGGGCCTCCTCTTCCGCCCCCGGGGGACCTCCGGGGCCGGGCCTCTTTTGCCCAGACCTCAAAGGCTGCTTGCCCTTTGACTTACCTTGGCCCTTCCCTGGTGCCGTATCTACTAAAAGGCCACCCAACCACGGGCCACAAATTGAATGCAAACAAAATGACTGGTGGGGGGCGGAGGAGAATTGGGCCCACACACACACAGCAACCGACGCTGCTGCCTTCTAAGCCCTACCCAAGCACACCCAGAGCCTGAGGCTCAGGCCTGAGCCAGAATAACCCCGCCTCCCGGACTGACCACCGTACCAGCTACCCACGTAAATAAAGGGAGCCCAGACCGCGGGGGGTGGGAGAGGGAACTCCCAGGCCAAATTGGGCCTCAGCGGCAACAGAGAGGGGGCTGAACGCGAACGACGCTGTCGCGCTCTGCAGGGGCCTCACTAACACACAGCCACGGCTGAAAGCCATGCGCAAAGATGACTAACTCAGCCGCAGGCCGCACGCAACAGACGCTCCCGGCCCCGAGGGCCTTTTGCCCAACACAGCCGCAGCCGAAAGCCGCGCGCAACGCAGAAGACGCTCCCGGCCTCGACAATCACCAGAGGTAGGGAGCAGACCGCGCCGCTACGCTTCGCCTCGAGACACCGAGGCCTGGGCCCTGCTGCCGTGCCTCTAAAGGACTGGAGGGAGACGAGCTCTTCCTCCAAAATGGCCAGCAGAAGTGCGTGGCCTCGGGTGTGGTCGGGCTTATAAAGCCCCAGAAGACCACGCCCGCAGCATCCCCGGATGAAGAGGCCGTTGCCTCGCTCCATCCGGGGAGGCAAACTCGGCCCCCACCCTAAAGCTGCCTGAAGTCGGCGCGGGTGGGAAGGGGCCGGATTCTACAGAAAAACCCCTAAGGAGCAACCTATAAGGTATATGTAGTAGATCTTTCTGTTCTCCCTTTTAACTAGGGAGTTTTTGCCAGCAGGCATCATCTCTGTGCCTATATTTAGCTATGTTGTGTCTTCACTTATCTGTGAAGATGGCAGCCTGCTATCACGTCCTTGCTAGAAGCCATAATCTTTGGGACTTCTGATTACAACAAGATAAACGCCTGGGCCATAACACCCTTGATATCCCTGATGAAGCATGCTTTGGGGGTGCAGAAAGTCTCCACCTTTAGTGGAACAGAACCTATGCATCCACCTCATGAAGTTCCTTGGTCTTTTCTTTTTGTCCCTTCACTATATTTACCTTTTTGCTAGTTATTAAGGTGATAGAGAAGCAGACACATTTCAGGAAGCAAAGAATATTTGGTATATCAGCTGTGACTGGACTGTTTTATAGCAATGGGGTCAAGCAAAAGTTTAAAATTGTTAAATAAATCAGTGCCTTACATTAAGTAAGCATGGCACAACTAATTAATTATATTTTGACCCGCTAGCAAATAAATAGCTTAATTAAATAAGGATTAAAAATTCTGGGTTAGTCCAAACATGTTCCCTATCAAGGCCATAGGTATTTCTCATTTGTTCAAATGTGTAATGTTGAACAGGCGTCTTTAGCTAACTAAATACTTATTAATTAGATTGTTCATCATATTAATCTATGCCAACAAGAGTGGATCTATCACCCTCTCTTGGTGTTCCTCCAAGTTCCTCAGTAATCTAGAGACTTTATTCCTACCAGCTAGGTATATTAAAAACCTCTAGGGTCACCAAGTTAATTCCTTTCTAAAACAGTCTGTGTTGTAAATTTGACTTTTACGGCATTCTAATTCTCTGGACCAATTAGCAGATTTTATGACTCCATTTGGAAAGGTTCCAAACTTGCATCCATATCATTGTACTTCATAATTACTCTGTTTAAACAGACTCTCCTAGACCTTTGCCACTTTTTAAGGTGGTCTGTTACTGGGCTATGGGGAAAGTGCATATATTAAGCAGATGTCAACCCCTTAGGTTTTGCCATTCTAATTTCATACCATTTACACTCAAGCAGAGGAGCTATTTAGTGATTAACATACACGAGGCCACTTAAAATAATCAAGAAGGGATGAAAGTGGCAATAAAAGAGCCATGAAAGTCCATTGTTTAGTCTAACAAGATTCCAGGTACGTTATGCTATAGCTATAAGATTTCAGCAATTAAAATATTTAAATATGACATGCAAAGGAAAAAAAAAAAGAAGAAGCTCAGAGCAGCATAGGTTGGTTTACATTTAGCTTTGTTGTAACAAAGCCCACAAGTTGCCTTAATTTTTAGCTTACCTCCTAACATTCAGTATCTATAATGCACCCCAAGAGAATGATAACCCCAATATACAAATGTCCCACACGAGAATGACCACCACAATGTATGGATGCTACAGAATTTCTCATCTTTACTGGTTGGACACAGAAAGTCACCATTTTGATTTCTCCTTGTGACATTAGAATCAGTGACCATTTCCCAAGCTTTAATACTATATTCTGTGGATGGAGCCAGCCAGTTTTTTTCAAGTTCATCCAATTATCCATATCTATAGTCCCCATCCCACATGTTTTTTATCCATTTAGGTCACATGATCTGCAGCATAGCTAGCTTGATACAATTCTTTTTCTCTGTAGGGAGAAAGTGATTATTTTCCCTGGCAGTTCTGCTGGGTGGCACACTTTTCCATAAATGCTATCCCCTACTGGATAGTGCCTGTATAATATTTTGTTATGGGAAATAAAATTCCTCTGATTTGCAAGTGCGATCAAGTCACAACCCGATGAAGTTCCACCTTTAGAGGTGGTTTGCCATTCTCATCCTCTGCACAGCAGCCCCAGTTTTCCTTGGTGGTTTCTTGTTCAAGTACTGACACTGCTTAGCCTTCAAGCTCTGATGAGACTTGGCTACTTAGGGCTATTAGGGCTGCTACTCAATGTGTACCTCATTGAAAAAATGTTCAAACAGTTTGCATTGGCACCCCTACCCTTTGTCAACTATTTTTTAATGACTGTACTCGCTCTGAGCATGAGAGTTTTGTAGTTCTATGACTGTACTCCGTCTGAGTATGGGAGTTATGTATTTCTTTTGATTTTTCCTTTGTAGGAAATACCAGCAGAGTAACTTGCACTCCTGTTGACTAGAGCTGCAACTTGCATCTGCCAGAAGAAGAAGCCATGAGCTGCTGATCTGTACCACAAGGACAGAGCCTCTCTTTCCTTTGTACTTTGACAATGCAGCCGGTAATGGGGAAACACAGGAGTATGAAGAAAGGTCATTGCTGAACCTTTGGGAAAAAGCTAAAAGGCAATGAAGATAAGAAACACAGATGTAATAAATCAAGCTTTGTAACAGCTTTTCAGATGCAAAAGCTAAAGGCCAAATGCAGGTATGTGTATCAGACAATGCCTAACATTCTGTCACAAGTAAGACTCTGAACATGTAAAGGTGGGTGAAGGAGACGGGATGATGCTTCATCCAGTACTTCCTTCACCAATTTGCATGTTTTTCAACTGAGAGGGAAAGGTTGCCTCAGAACATGGAGGCAGTGCCCGGAGCAACAAGAGGAGCCTGGTTTGGAACAATAGACTGGCCCCACCTATGGCAACAGCTGCAGTAGTGGGCAGAAGGGCAGGGAATGACTTCAAGAACAATTGTGCATTCACTCCTCTTTGCCATTGCACCCATACCTCAAAATGAAGACACCTCGCAAAAACTAATTTGTTAAATGAGAGTTTACTAAGTATGATCTGAACTGTGCAAATAATTAAACCCTTCCTGCCTATGGGTTTATCAGCATTTTGGGAATTTACCCTAGCTCTAAGCTTGACATGCTCATATGCCACAGTTTTGCCTTTTCTTGCCTGCTCCCAAATTAGGCAGAGAAAGATCACCTATCGATCCCATCCCCCCACAGTGTACAATACAAAGATTCAAAAGCTGACATGCAGTACTTAGGGATTAACCCTCCCCAGCACTCTGGAACTATGAAGCCATCAGTGGTTGGTTTAGGTGCTTTCCCTAATCCTTAGATGCCTCAAGGTTCTTGCCAGTCTAATTAAACAACAAGCATCTAATCTGCACAAATTTTGCTAAACCCATTCAAGGCCTCACCAACCCCTCAGGATCAGGCCAATTTGTATTACCTAGCCCAATGACAAGTGTGAAACAGATGAAATTATCCCAGCCAATTAGATTGGGACCCAAAATCTTCTTGCTTGGTCTCAGTGTGACTGGCTGATCCCATGTCGTTGTCAAAGGCTGCGCACAGATGGGCAACTTTGTGCACACTGGAGGCACCCCAAACTGTGTTGTCCCAAAATAAAGTGGCCAAATCCCGGTCAGATGCTCCCACACAATGCGCCTGTTTATCTTGCAGGGTGTGCTTTGGCACATTCACATGGTTGTTGCACACCATCCCCATAGGACAGTTTGGGTTTCTTATTTTCCCTTACATTTTAGCGGCCATGTGCACATGAGCTCATGTGTACATGCACACATGCACTCTGGGAAGTTTTTTTTAAAATACCAGTGAGCTCCTAGAGCAGATTGGCAGGTTCACACTGCCAATCCCCCTTGCTTGCATGCTTCTGCATTCAGATGCCCAGAAAGATGGATGCAGTGCAGCAGAAGACTTTGGGTGATTCCGCATTAGCCTTTGCTCCGGCCTCGGTGCTTTGTTTCCCCCGGGGCAGACGTTGATTTCCACATCTCTTGACCCAGAGTGGCAGTTTGACCTGCCTCTAAAGCGGTGTCACCTTGCATCTAGGAGATTGTCATTTTGCGAGAAGTTTATTTTTGATGCGGTTTTGGGGCTTGAAATTTATGTGCGGAACTCACGCCAATGTGCTGTCAAACTTCTCGCATCAGTAGAACACACCCACATAACTCCATGCCCATGATTCTGCTCAGTTATTGCATCATACTTCCTTAGGTGCTTTGAAAATTATTCAAAATTTTCCTGAAATAAAGTAATTTTTTTAACAAATCACGTTTCGCGTTACAATGTGAAAAATATATAACGATGTAACGCAATTTTCTTTTACTGGATACATCCCTTGTTCCCACCCGCCCCCATTCTTTATGGTATTCCACGTGATTTTGATAATGTGTCATTGCATTGTGATTACTTTCTTCCCCCCTTTGATTAAAATCACTCCTGACTATTATGATTTTTTTTTCCAAATAAGATTGTTACAACGCAACTAAATAAATAGCGATGTTACATGAACTACTTTAAAGTTGCGCGATTGCCACCTTTATTGACCCCCCCCCCGGTATGGCCTCAAATGGGAATGGGAATTTGATTATGTTTGTAGGTTTATATTTTTGTTAGGTTGGGGAAACTTTCTCCCTTAACCCCTCGGCATAAATCTCCCCCCCCCCCCCACCCGACCTTCATGCATCTATTTGTAATTTGTTATAGCTTTTAATGGAAAACTGTGTGCTTAACATTCAGAGTGTGTGGATAAAAATGGTGGATCGCTGACTCAGATTTCCCGGGGCTTAGATAACCTGCCAATGGCAGGGCGAAAGGAAAACACATGACTTTGCCAGTATTATGCCTCTGGTATTACGTTGTAATGCAAACAAAGACGATCGCGTTATAACGTGAACACGCATGCATGTTAAAAAAAAAAAAAAGGGAAATGTATGAGGGAGGGGGAAATTGCTATGATTGTGGGGGAACAGATTGGGAATTGAATCCGGGAGAAATCCTCTAGTGCGGAATCGAGAAATCACACCCTCATGGAACAACCACGAAGCAAAAGGGAGGCAAATGTGGAATCAGCCTTTGCTACCACTTCCATATTTGATCCATCTCAGAGGCATCAGAGGATGGGGTGAATATGAGAGCAGGACGGGAGGCAGCTGTACCTGTCTGACCTTGCTTTTTTACTTGGGGGCCATGCCTAGGTTGGCTCCAATTGGCCGTCTGAATTCAGCCATAGGGAAGAAAGGGAGGGGAACTCCACAGCACCTAGTCATGCCAAACAACATGGGAAGAGTCTGATTTCAATTCTCTTATAGCCTGAATTGGACGAGGAAAGTCTTTCCTCTTTCCCCACCTCCAAAGTCTCTGAGAGGAGAGGTGAAAAACTAACATAAGAGAAGCCATGTTGGATCAGGCCAATGGCCCATCCAGTCCAACACTCTGTGTCACACAGTGGCAAAAAAACCCAGGCACCATCAGGAGGTCCATCAGTGGGGCTAGAACACTAGAAGCCTTCCCACTGTGCCCCACCCCAAGCACCAAGAATACATCACTGCCCCAGACAGAGAGTTCCAACAATATGCTGTGGCTAATAGCCACTGATGGACCTCTCCTCCATATGTTTACCTAGTCTCCTCTTGAAGCTGTCTATGCTTGTAGCCGCCACCACTTCCTGTAGCACTGAATTCCATGTGTTAATCACCCTTTGGATGAAGAAGTAACTGCCCCTAAAATATCAGTTTAAAAAAACCCCTGCGCCTGAGGTTATTTGGGCAGAAATGCACTTTCATTTGCCAGGGATAAATGATTGTCATGAACCATGCAAAGGTTATGATTGGATAATTTTAACTGTATGGGTTGTTGGGTTTTTTTATTTGCCCTTGAGATTGTTGTATGGTGCTTTTGTGCTGTTTTTATGTCATATTTATGTCATATTATCTTTTGCACAGATCTCTGGAGAGGCAACATACTCATCTTCCAGATAAATACATTAGGCCAATTTCTCTGTTTGCATGGTATTTGTGGTAAAAGGATGTGTAGGAATATAGTGAAATGGTTTGCAGAAAGGTCTGGGTCTGGGCCATCCCATCCTTCTCAAATTTGATGTGCCTTTACCTAGCAACTGGAGGAAAATAGTGTTTCCTGTGGGGGGCAGAGAATCACATGTTCTATGGCATACCTGAATAAATCTGACTGAATAAATCTGGCAGTGAATGTGAGCTAAGTGCATCTGCCAGCACTCTTAGTTTATTAAGTGATAGCACTGTAAATGGATACGGAATGCAACCTTTCCCCATTTAAAGCTTGAACCAGTTATTCTTCATTTGTCATTACTCAATGTTTGACCTTTATGTCAATATTTCCCCAATGGCCACTGTGAATGCTTGCAGAAAATACAATCACTCAGTATGAACCTGATAAATTGTAGAGCCATACGCTATTATTCCTGGGCATTGCAGCTCTTTGCCATGTCAAGTAATTCTAACGAAACCAATGCACTGCTTCCCTAATGTTTTCTAAGCACTGGTTGAAATGGCCTGTTTCACCTTCCTTTGGTGTGTCTTGGTTGAGGAGTATGTATCACCAGGCCTGCCATATACACTGGGCCATAGCCATTACACCAACTGATGTCCCAAAGCCACAATCAAGATGACTTTTCAGGGACTTGCTTGGACAAGGTAGGCAAACAAATTTTAACAAGAACTACAGTGCTGGATTAAACCCTGTGGAAGCTAACAGACCTTCATGGTCAAAAAGCTACACAATAGAGGCAGCTACAGTGAGGAGGACGAAGTAGATCAAATTGTTCTGACCTCTTACATGGCTTTTTGTTCATGTAGGTTCCCTAGCATTGTCTTTTTCAAGGCTATAGCAGGGCTGTAGGGGGAAGGTAGGGAAAATGAGTCTGCTAGCAACTTAATCTGGTTTTGCATAAAGCCCAATCCACACTTTACAGAGTGAAGGAAAATAGGTTATTTATAATGTATTTGCCTACATAATAAGGGTAGTTATGCATGTTTTGTGTGTTTATTTCATTTACTTCGTATATTCATTCACAGCCCACCTTTCTCACTGAGATTCTAGATGGATTACAGAATATTTTAAAAAAACAATCCATCACACAAGGCAATAAGGCTAAGATTACAGAATCAGAAAACAATGCAAAACGAAAGCTGTCAAATGCATGGCATACCATAAGCAATGCAGAAAGGGGGCAATAAAGGTAGAAAACAATGCAGTGAAAGCAATTCTATGCCCTTATGAAAGTCCCTTCCTGGATTTTTCCATCATATTGTAATTTGACTCCCTTTATAATAATGCCCTCCAGAACATTTCTGTTTTGCACATTCTGCAGAATGTTAAAAGTGTGGGGACCTTCTTGACCTCCACAGGCAGGCTGTTCTGCAAGGTGGGAGCCACAAGAGGGAATGCTCACATACCAGCAGCTGCTGATTTTACCAATCTAGGTAGTTCTCTTCTGATAAGAGATTCTTGACCATAGGGGGGGGGGGGGAATCTCTGAACTGTTCTCAAACATATTCTTGTCTATACATTTCATAGATTCATCCAATCTTATTCCTGGTCAAACAGAGACAGCTAGGGACAAAAAGGCCACACAACATGGATACTTATGGATTTGTTATTCACTTTGGGTGGCAAATTGGTTTTAACATCTATTGACTGTTGCTAGATTGGCATGTTATTCAGGGTTTTTAATAGCTTTTAATGGATGTTTTTGATTTTTGTGGGGAGGGGAGGGCTTGTACACCACTTCAAGTGCCAAATTAACAGAGAGAATGGCAAATGAATTTTAAAGAGTAAATACAATATAAATGCCCTCTGCTTGTTTACTGGAAAGTAAGTGCCACTGAGTTCAATTACTCTTACTCCCTAGTAAGTCTTTTTTCCATGCAGCCGATCTTTCTTACTCAGAGGTTAGTAAATTCAGTGATAATCATTCCCAAGTAAATGTGAATGAGATTGCAACTCTCAGTTCTGGAATTTACTTAAGAGTAAATTTTATTGGCTTCAGTGTCATTTGTGTCTGAGTAAACATATCTAGCACAGGACTATAAATCATAGATGTAAAATCACACACTGAAGAGTATTGACTTTGCGTACTAAGTAGTTCAACAGTATACAGGGGGGTTATGGAGGGATTGTTTAAAAATCAGGAAAGATTTAGGTCAGCTTTCATTTGGAGGAAGCATTGAAAAGAGTAGTGTGAAAACTGTAGAGCCAGTCTTGAGGAAAAGCCATGAGGGGATTCAGGAACTAGGCCAATGAGGAGGCACAGGCACCCGCTTCCAATAGTAAAAAGGGTCAAGCAGCATTTAAAATGGATAGGAAAAGATCAGACAGTAAACTACATTTAACCCTTTGGCTTGGCAGCTGGGATTTCCTGACACCGACTGTTACTGCTGGCCTTCAGGGGTTTCCAGGATAAAACAATAATAAGTCAAGTCACGAAATAAAGGGGATTGCTTTTAGACAGCAAGAACTAAAGTGAGTCCTGGCTTCCTGAATGAGCATATTAAAAGCTAAGCAAGAAGCATACTAAAGCAAAAATAGAAGCTATGGTGTATTGTGTGTTATTACAAATCATGCTTCCTTTCCCTTATGACTTGCTCTCTGTCAGAATGGGGGGAGTTTTCTTTTACTTCTGGCATAGAATTGGTTTTGTTATTGTTGTTGCTTTATTTTGTCAAGTTGCAGCAGTCTTATGAGAACCTGGTATTCCTTGGTGGAGAGCCAGATTGGAGTAGTGGTCAAGACCAGACTCACTCTGGAGAAAGAAGTTTGATTCCCCGTTCCTCCACATGCAACCAGCTGGAGGGACCTTGGGTCAGTTACAGTTCTCTTAGAACTGTTCTCTCAAGAGCTATCCTTGCCCATCCAGGTCAGGGCTGATTTATTGTTACACTATAAGAATGTATGTCCCACAACAGCTGCTGTCATTACATCCATATTGAATGCCACTGTACAGAGGCAGTACACAGCTCAGAAAACCCAATGCCAGGAACAAACAACAAAGGAATAGGAATGAACAAATCCCCTGGCTCCATTCCACAGCCATCTACCTATGCAAAGGCTTTCCATTTCTTTGGCCTTTTCATCCTTTAAACAGTATTTGATCTTCCATATGTATTTGGCTGCATCAATGCAGAGAAATGAGACAAGATGTGAACTGGGAAATGCAAGGAAGTACCTTCTGGATGATTGGGAAAGTGGTGTCAAGCCACAATGGAGGAATTCAGAGCTGAATGGAGGAGAACAGCTGCAGAGGTTGGATCAGAGGGAGCCCAGGAGGAGGCTAAGGCAGACTGGACCAAGCATTTTCAACAAGGGAAGCTGTGGAAAAAGAGAACATGTGAGGTGAGTATGCAATGCAATATTATATTGTATTTTAATGTATTTAATGATTTCAGTAGTTTTAGTGTTGTATTGTTTTTAAAATAATATTTGACTGTTAGTCACCCTGAGTCCACTGTGGAGAGAGTAGGATATAAATATATAGTAAGTAAATAAATAAATATTGCCAACCTTAAAGGTCATCTAATTCACCCTACATTAGATTAGATAGGTTTAGGGTTGCAAGGTCACCACTTACCATTGGTGGGGGATGGGGTGTAGAGTTGCCAAAACTCCTGGCAGTGGAGCCTGGGGAGGACAGGGACCTCCGTGAGGTACAAAGTCATAGACTACATGCTCCAAAGTATCCATTTTCCCCACAGGAATTGATCTCTGTAATCTGGAGATGACCCTCTCATGGATTGCTGCCTTGTCATGGTAAGAGGGCTTGTGTGGTTCAATGAGGCTGTGGGCTATGCCATGCAGGGCCACCCAAGATGGACAGGCCACAGCTGAGAACCTAGACTAAATGTGATCCACTGGAGAAGGAAATGGCAAACCACTCCAGTATCCTTGCCAAGAAACCCCATGAACAGAAAGGCTAAAAGATATGGTGCTGGAAGATGAGCCCCTAAGGTCAGAAGGTGCCCAATATGCTACTGGGGAAGAGCTTTCAAGTAACCACAGAAAGAATGAAGTGACTGGGCCAAAGCCAAAAGGACGCTCAGCTGTGGATGTGTTTGATGGTGAAAGAACAATCAGATGCTGCAAAGAACAATACTGCATCAGAACGTGGAATGTAAGATCTATGAATCAAGGTAAGTTAGTTGTGGTCAAACAAGAGATGGCAAGACTGAACATTGACATCTTGGGAATCAGTGAACTAAAATGGACGGGAATGGGTGAATTTAACTCAGAGGATCACTACATCTATTATTGTGGCCAAGAGTCCCATAAAAGAAATGGTGTGGCCTTTATAGTTAACAAGAGAGTGAGGAAGGCAGTAATGGGATACAATTTCAAAAATGACAGAATGATCTCGGTTTGTATCCAAGGCAAACCATTCAGTATCACAGTAATCCAAGTATATCCCCCAACCACTGATGCAGAAGAGGCTGAAGTGGACCAGTTCTATGAAGATCTACAACACCTTCTAGAATTAACATAAAAAAGATGTTCTCATCATAGGGGACTGGAATGCCAAAGTAGGAAGTCAAAAGGTGTCCAGAACAACTGACAAGTTTGGCCTTGGAAAACAAAATGAAGCCGGGCAAAGGCTAATAGAGTTTTGTCAAGAGAACAAGCTGGTCATAGCAAACACCCTCTTCCAACAACCTAAAAGGCGACTTACACGTGGACATAAACTGATGGGCAACACAGAAATCAGATTGTGTAAGCCAAAATGCCCTCAAAACGAGGTTGGGGAATTGACAGATGGGCACCTGGCTTAAAAAGAATCTTGAATCTATGTATACAGGATACACATCCAGAAATTATTGCTTAAAGTTGCCAAGGACATTAATTAAATAAAACAATTAAAAATGTATTGTAGAAAAATATAGAACACACATACAAGGCAATGAATACATACAATACACATAGTCCTAATAAAAATAGAAAGAAATGCAGAGATAACACAAGGATGGACAATCAGGGTGATAATTACTGATCGTAGTCTTCAAGGAAGGCTCCAATGGTGACGAACAAGGAATAGGGGGAAGGGACCCTCAACTGGCCGAGAATCGGGGATGTATCTAAACAGCAGGGTAGGGATACTGCTAGATGCACACCTGTGGGGAGCTGAACCACAGGTTATAAGGACTACCTTGAGCCCTTAGGGGATGGGAGGTACAGGGGCGGATGACAGTGGTCAGCTGGTACATGACCTCAGAAAAAGGGGAGGCTCCGCAATGACCATAAGGGCTGGACTTATGCGGTAGCCAATAGCCAGTTTATTGGTGGCACCTGATTGGATGCCCATATCTGGCCAATGGGCTGCCTTGACCCTGGTTACCTGATTGGACTTCCAGATAACAATGGGCCAAAGTGGGAGGCTCTAGGATGACCATTAAGGGAAAGAATGTGGGAAATAATTGGGATGGCGGTGATTAAAACTATCAAATTTATCTAAAAAGGTGACAATAGATGGCGAAATTGGTACCTAAGGTAACACCTGGTCTACACAAAGACACTTGGCTCTAAGGGAAGATGTTCTTCCTCCTCTTCAGTCTTCTATTGGCAGCAGTCTTTGTCTTGGGTTCTGTTGGACAAAGGCTTAGGCGGTCAGGCAGGATCCACGCCTAAGATAAGCTTGATGGCTTTATGCATAGGTGACATCTGTTGAGTACGTGAGCCTCCCGCTTCGCTGTTATGGAGTCTGGCACTGCAGGAAGATAGCTGCTGGTGGTGTTAGCCCTCCAAGATGGAATCTCTTGTCAAGGCTGCAAACCGCTTGCCTGGACAGTTCCTGGCGACGCACCTTCTTCTGCTACAACGGCCGAGATGGGGATCGCATGAAGCGACTGGAAACCATCTGTTCTCCTGGTTAGCACTCCTCAAGAGACACGGAGTGCTACTGCTACGTTGTGGCTGTTAGTACTCATAAGTCCCTTCCAGTCTGGTAGACAAAATCCACGTTCTCCTGTCAGATGTGTGTGAGTTGAGTTTCCAGGCACCCTGGCAACCAAATGGGTGACTACGATGTTCTGAAATTAGGGGTGTTTTTCTCACAATTGACTATATACTCTGCAGTCAAAGATGGAGAAGCTCCTTACAGTCAGCAGCTCAGATCATGAGCTACTCATTGCAAAATTCAGGCTTAAATTGAAGAAAACTGGGGAAGCCATTAGGTCATTCAGGTTTGACCTTGATCACATCCCTTATGAATATACAGTGGAGGTGAAGGACAGGTTTAAGGAACTAGAGTTGATAGACAGGGTGCCTGAAGAACTATGGACAGAGGTTTGTGACATTGTACAGAAGGCAGCAATCAGCACCACCCCAAAGAAAAAGAAAATTCAAGAAAGCAAAGTGGCTGTCTGATGAGGCTTTACAAGTAGCTGAGGAAAGAAGGAAAGCAAAAGGCAAAGGTGAGAAGGAAAGATTCACTCAACTGAATGCAGATTTTCAGAGAACAGCAAGGAGAGATAAGCAGGCCTTCCTGAAGGAACAATGCAAAGCAATAGAGGAAAATAATAGAATGGGAAGGATGTGAGATCTCTTCAAGAAAATTGGAGAAATCAAAACATTCCGTGCAAAGATGGCCATGTTAAAGGACAAAAATGGTTGGGACCTAACAGAAACAGAAGAGATCAGGAGGAGGTGGCAAGAATACACAGAAGAATTATACAAGAAGGATCTCAATGTCCCAGACAATCATGACAGTGAAATTGATGACCTTGAGCCAGACATCCTGTAGTGTGAAGTCAAATGGGCTTTAGAAAGCATTACTAGCAACAAAGCGAGCCGAGATGATGGTATCCCAGTTGAGCTATTCAAAGTCCTAAAAGATGATGCTGTTAAAGTGATACACACATTATGTCAACCAATTTGGAAAATGCAACAGTGGCCACAGGAATGGAAAAGATCAGTTTATATTCCAATCCCAAAGAAGGGTAATGCCAAGGAATGTTCAAAGTATCTCACCATTGCAGTCATTTCACATGCCAGCAAGGTCATGTTAAAGATCCTACAAGCTAGGCTTCAGCAGTATGTAGATTGGGAACTACCAAAAGTTCAAGCTGGGTTTCGGAGAGATAGAGGAACTAGAGATCAAATTGCCAACATTCGATGGATTATGGAGAAAGCATGGGAGTATAAGAAAAACGTCTATTTCTGCTTCATTGTCTATGCTAAAGCCTTTGATTGTGTGGATCACAACAAACTGTGACAAGTCCTTAAAGAGATGGGAGTACCAGACGACCTCACATGTGTCCTGAGCAACCTGTATAAGGGTCAAGAAGCAACTGTCAGAATGGGATATGGAATAACTGATTGGTTTAGAATAGGAAAAGGAGTTTGACAAGGATGTATATTGTCACCCTGCTTATTTAATATATATGCAGAGTACATCATGTGGAATGCTGGCCTGGATGAAACACAAGCCAGAATTAAGATTGCCGGGAAAAACATCAACAACCTCAGATATGCAGATGACACCACTCTAATGGCAGAAAGTGAGGAGGACCTAAAGAACCTCTTGTTGAGGGTGAAAGAGGAGAGCACAAAAGTAGGCTTGAAACTCAGCATCAAAAAAATTAAGATCATGGCATCTGGCTCCATCACACCTTGGCAAATAGAAGGGGAAGACATGGAAGTAGCGACAAACTTCACATTTCTGGGATCCAAGATCACTGCAGATGGTGACTGTAGCCATGAAATTAAAAGACGTTTGCTCCTTGGGAGGACAGCTATGGTGAACCTGGGCAGTATAATAAAAAGTAGAGACATCACCCTGCCAACAAATGTCCATATAGTCAAAGCAATGGTATTCCATTCCCAGTAGTAATGTATGGCTGTGAGAGCTGGACCATAAGGAAGGCCGAGCACAGAAGAATAGATGCTTTTGAGATGTGCTGCTGAAGAAGACTCTTGAGAGTCCCTTGGACTGCAAGAAGATCAAATCAGTCAGTCCTAAGGGAAATCAACCCAGACTGTTCCCTGGAAGTTCAGATGCTGAAGCTGAAGCTCAAATTCTTTGGCCACCAAATGAGAAGGGAGCTCTCACTGGAGAAGATCTTGATGCTAGGAAAGACAGAAGGCAAAAGAAGAAGGGGATGGCAAAAGATGAGATGGATGGACAGTGTTACTGATGTAACAAATACAAATTTGAGCAGACTTCGGAGGATGGTGGAAGACAGGAGGGCCGGCATGACCTTGTCCATGGGGTCGCAAAGAGTCGGACTCGACTGTGCGACTGAACAACAACAACAATCTGGAGATGAACTGTGATTCAGGAGGATCCCCAGGTCCCACTTGGAGGCTAGCATCCCTAGATAGGCTATATCTGGCAGTCAAAAGCTACCCAGAAAAACTCCCAGATTTCTCAATATCATGAATCAATGGAGACAGCCTGCCTTTTTTGTTTGTTTGTTTGTTTAATGTTTCTTCCCATTCCTTGAGAAACAGCATTTCTCCCATCCAGTCTTATACCTGCAACCAATCAGGCAAGTTGCCTTGGCTAATCACACACTCTTTTTTGGAGGGGTCTAGGGAATTTTTAAGCTGAAGCCATACATTATGTTGCTTATTTAGTGTCAGAGGTGTGCTGCACTCACTGTTCCTTATGTCTTGGAAGAGATGACTTGTTTAGATTACAGTAGACCCCAGCTGGGCAGATCTTGCCTTGATGGCTCTTCTTGATAAACTGGTTGGAATAATTTATTATTACCACTAGGTAATTTTTTCTCCATCCTTTTCCTCTTGAGAAGGATAAGTCTGGGGGCAGGTGATGGTTGCTAGGAGGTGATTTTGTGAGAGGTATTATTTTCATTGTTTTGGGTTCTGTGTGGTTTACTATTTGGTTTATTTTGATCTGCCTTTTTTGTGGTTCTGGGAAGTTTGTTTCTTGCTTTTCTTTTACATTTTTGTGGTTTGTTGGCTTTTCTGATTACCTTCAGTTAGACTTTCCACATTTAGTGATTTTAACTATTTTCACATTTTTCTTTGCTTACACTTGCATAGGGAAGCTTCCTTTAAAAGAAAAAGAAGAGGAATAGGTTTTAATAGACTGCTTTTCTCTATTCTAAGGAGTCTCATAGCAGCTTTCAATTGCCTTCCCTTCCTTTCCCCACAACTCGGCACCTTGTAGATAAGTGGGGCTGAGAGAGTTTTGAGAGAACTGTGATTGGTCCAAGGTCACCTAGCAGGCATCATGTGGAGAAGCAGGGAATCAAACTCAGTTCTCCAGATTAGAGTCTGCAATGGGATCACCAGGGCAGGTGGGCTCCTTACTAGATGCATTCTAGAAGCACTACTTTTACTTGCAGTTACTAAGTTTGACTAAGAAACTGTGTCTATTCCCGCTATGCGTAGAGGATAGATATGAGCACCTTATTCAAGACACTGTAAAATCAGACCCCCTTGTCCAATTCCCTTGAAACTTGGCGAGTCTATAGAAAAGAAGCTGGATGAGGTTCTCTGATATTTTGATAACATTTGGTGAAAAAAGTCCTCTCAGAAAAATCTGCTATCTTCTGTCAGACATTGGTCAGACATTCTTTCTTAATGGAAATGCAACCTGGGCTACGTTCACACACTTTCAGTTCCCTTTCAATGCACTTTCCAACTGGATTATGACAGTTCACACAGCAAAATCCAGTTGGAGATTGCATTGAAAGGGGATTGAAAATTAATTTTCAGTCAAGGTTTCATGTGTGCTTCATTGTATTGGTCTCGTGTTATGAATATGACTTACCCGATGTGAGTTTGGTTTCATTAATTGTGTGTTGGATATCACCTATTTATATTTGATATAAAATTATATAAATTGCTAGGAGTGTTTTCGTTACTGTATCATAGTATTTTCCTGTTTTCAATCCCCAGTTGGAGGCAAGGGATAACCCGCTTTGGAGGCTTTCCCCCCACTTCAAGGTTATCAAAAAGTCGGAGGGGGCAGATTGAATGTTTTCTGGACACTCCATTATACCCTATGGGGACTGACGGGTCGTTTTGTAGACAAATAGGTGGTGGAACTCCTTAGCATATACCACTCCCCAGCCAAAAGCAAACTGATGCAAGAAAGGAGAGCCCCAGGCAAGTGAGACCTGCTTGGGCTGACTAGAGATTCAGCTAGCCCAAGCAGGCCTCGCTTGCCTGGGGCTCCCCTGAGCTGCCCTCCCCCAGTCAAAAAGCCACTCACCATCTAAAATCACATAAGTGGAGAAAGGGTGGTATGGGTTTCTCCAGGGATTAATGAGGGCTGTTGGGGGCGTGGCAAAGCCCCTGGTGGCTGGCTGGCTGGCTGCTCATTCTCCTAATCCAGGGATTGTTATGTAGCTGCACCTACTATTCAATGGACAAGGTTCATGGGGAGGAAGAGGGGAAACCCTTAGAAAGGATCAGGAGTTGTGCTCCTGTGAGCTCCTGCTGAATCCAAGGCCTGGGGACTGGTTTCCATAGGGTATAACAGAGTATAGATTTGTAGGGGTCCGGGGGGATGTTTTTTGAAGTAGAAACACCAAATTTTCAGCAAAGCATCTGGTGCCTCTCCTCAAAAAAACCCCTCCAAGCTTCAAAAATATTGGACTAGAGGGTCTAATTCTATGAGCCCCAAAGGAAGATGCCCCCATCCTCCATTATTTCTAATGGAAGGATGGCATTTAAAAGGAGTATGGTTCCTTTAAATGTGATGGCCAGAACTCACTTCAGAGTTTGATTGTGCTTGTCACACCACTCCCAAAGTCTCCTGGTTCCTTTCCCAAAGTCCCCAGATATTTCCTGAGGCAACCCTTACAGTGGGATTTGAGAAGAGGAGGAACTTTAGCAGGGTACAATGTCATACAGACCAACTTCCAATGCAGCCATTTCCTCCAAATGTAGTGATCTCTATCAGCTGGAGACCACGTGTACTTCTGAGAGATCTCCAACGACCACTTGGAGGTTCACAATTTTAGTGAAAAGTGAGATACCAGTTTAAAGGCTGGCCTTGAACACTCTGTGTGAGGAAGGGTTGCCAATGCCTAGTAGGGGGGTCAGGGAATCCCCTGGTTTGATGGCCCTCCCCCCCACATCAGAAACCAGTGGGGGGGGGACAGAAATGTCTGCTGAACACTCCATTATTTCCTATGGAGACCGGTTCTCATAGGGTATAATGGAGAATCAATCTGTGGGTATCTGGGACTCTGGAACCCCCTGTTTTTTTCAGTAGAAGCACCAAATTTTCAGCATATCATCTGGTGCCTCTCCACAAAGCATCCTTCAAGTTTCAAAGATATTGGACCAAGGGGTCCAATTCTGTGAGCCCCCCAAAAAGGTGTCCCTATCCATTATTTCCAAATGGAGGAAGGCATTTAAAAGGTGTGCAGTCCCTTTAAATGTGGCAGTCAGAATTCCCTTTGAAGTTCAGTCATGCTTGTCACACCCTTACTTCTGGCTCCACTCCCAGTCTCCTGGCACCATCACCAAAGTCCCCAGATATTTCTTGAGTTGGACCTGGCAACCCTCATGTTAGGACTCAGTATTATTTCAGACTTTTTGTGTGGATGCTGGAATGTTTGTTAATGTCTCACAGGCATTGGTCATCTTATTAATCTAGATTTAGTGTGATCTAGAGTTATAGCATAAGGCAAACCCCTTAAAGGAAGAGGTGGTTCATAGGGACTATTGCCTCATTGTGCAGCAACATTTGACTTTATTTCCTAAAGTGGTTAGTAGAAGGTACATGACTTAAGACAGCTCTTAAGAAGAAGAAGATATTGGATTTATACCCCGCCCTCCACTCCGAAGAGTCTCAGAGCGGCTCACAATCTCCTTTACCTTCCTCCCCACAACAGACACCCTGTGAGGTGGGTGAGGCTGGAGAGGGCTCTCACATCAGCCAGTTTGGTGTAGTGATTAAGTGCATGGACTCTTATCTGGGAGAACCGGGTTTGATTCTCTACTCCTCCACTCCTCCACTTGCACTTGCTGGAATGGCCTTGGGTTAGCCATGGCTATCATAGAGGTTGTCCTTGAAAGGTCAACTGCTGTAAAAGCCCTCTCAGCCCCACCCACCTCACAGGGTGTCTGTTGTGGGGGGAGAAGATATAGGAGATTGTAAGCCACTTTGAGTCTCTGATTCGGAGAGAAGGGTGGGGTATAAATCTGCAGTTCTTCTTCTTCTTAATAGATCATCTTAAAATCTATTATCAACAGTTCAAAATGAGCCTCAACCACATATAGAATGGCCAGTTAAGTGCTAATGGCATTTTATGTTCAATGCAAGTGTGGTTACATTAGAGGTGGACAAGATGTGTCTAATTAGAGGTGGACAAGATGTGTCTAATTAGAGGTGGACAAGATGTGTCTAATTCACTACTCAGAGTTGTAACTTCTAATCACGAAGGGGAGGGAGTTTGCACAAAGATAAATAATTCTAGTAATTATTTGGGAGGGGGGGGTGTCAATGTTTTGGTCCACTGTTTTATTTCCCCCTTCTTAAAGCTGTCTTTGCTCTGGTTACCCACAAGAACAATCCTAGTGCTCTCGGTCATGGTTAATGTAAGCAGTGTGTATTTTATTATTCTGCCATGTTTTACTTTATAGCCCACAGTGAGATTGCAAGATCAACAGCAAACTTTTTAAAAAATGCAGACACACAAACTTCCAAGTACCTCTCTCTTCTCCTTCCCTCCCCCCCCCCCATTTCCATTCCAAGTGTCTGCATACTGGAAAGATAAAGGAATTTATGAGATCACTTAAAGCAATGGATTGCTTGTAATAGCGAGATTCTTTCAAAAGATTGCTTATTTTATTTTTCAACAAGTGATTGTGTTGGAACTTGCAATTTGGCATAAGGCCATTGAAGCCTATAAATGACCAAGAGGACAACAAAAACCTACTGCTGAGTTTTAAAAGAGCAGAGGGAGACAGAGAGAACGTTTTCCATTCTTGCAATATTTAGCAATGCTGACAGATGACTTGGATGAGTTGGGCCAGAGCTATCAACAAAAAGTGCCAATGAATGTGGATCTTGGCTTGCTCCCTTCTCTGATTCCAACCTGGGTTGGAAGGCTGCATTGACTAAGGGGCATGATGATCTTTCTTTCCTCTTCCATCAATGGAGATGTGCTGGCATAAGCTGGAAGAGAAAGTTTGTTGTGTAGAGGGAAAGATCTTCAGATCTTGCACCTATTAAACCTAAAACTACATATGAGAAGAAGGAGAATTTATACCCCGCCCTTCATTCAGAGCAGCTTACAATCCCCTTTCCCTTCCTCTCCCCACAGCAGATACCCTGTGAGGAGGTGGAGCTGAGAGAGTTCTGACAGAAACTGCTCTTGAGAGGAACCACTCTGTGAGAATATGTGACTGACTCAAGGTCATACCAGCAGGAGCATGTGAAGGTGTGGGGAATCATGCCCAGTTCTCCCAGATAAGAGTCCACACATTTAACAACTACACCAAACTGTCTCTCACTCAACTGAAATCACTCATTCCAAAAATTCTGAACAACTTTAAAAAATGAATTTGCCTTCAGTTTGCCATTACTTTATAAACACCGTGAGCTTGAAGCTGACTTCTGTCTCTCTGTTTCATTTTTATCTGATCAATTTTTTCAAGCTTTCAGGGCAGCACACATGCTTCTTCCTCTATCGTCACAGTAAACATGTGAGATTGATTAGACTGATTATGAGAGGGAGAGAAAGAGAGAGAGAATAACTGGCCAAGGTTTCTGTGAAGCAAAGCACCCTATTTCCCTCAAGGGTTAATGTGATTATTAGCAGGCCTGCTCTGACTCACAGGCGTCCATGGTGTAGTCTCTCCTGCAGATACCATCCTTATCTCTTTCAAGGATTCAAGAATTTCCTAATTTGTTAACCATGAGAACCTATGCTCAGTTGTGTATACAGTTGGGAGGGAGGAATTAGGAGTGAACATTAACATATTTTGGAAAGTTCCATAAAGGGAGATTCTTGATTGGATCCAAGAAACAACCTGGTGCCAGAGGGCAAAATACTATATTAAGGCTATAGGCGAGAAGGAAAACATGCTAATTTTATGCTTTTGCCATGCTAGTATGCTTCGATATGTCATGCTACATCATAATGGACTGCAACATATCAAACACTTTAGGCTACAGCTTTGATTTTTATACTGCAAGAAGGTGTGCTATCCAATACCAGGTACTAAGTGTACAGATAGAAAAGTTAGGTTTTTTATTTCTTTGCTGCTAAACTATAGAGACTGTACTGCATAGTGATATCTTTTTAAAAACTTTTCAAAACATCACATATTTTTACAAAGCTCTGCTTTATTTGTGTGCATTTAACCAAGAGGACCCACAGGGCTGGGTGCTGTTCAAGCAAGAAAGAGGAGGGACCCAGGCTTGGGTCTCTGACAATTTCCCAATGAGTGTTATGATAAAGTGGGGATTTGAATCTTGCTCTCCCCAGTCCAAGGTCAACAGTGTAGGCACTGCACCATATTGACTTAAAGCAAATGGAAGATGCACTCAGTAAACAGGTATTGCCAAATGTCACTTTTCTGTAAAGTGAACCTTATGTAGTGTCCAACCACACATATCGTGGTTCTTAGAATTTTTTTTGGCATTTGAAGGAGAACTCATTGGACCCAGTCCTGACTAGGTCTGCCAGTTCCAGGTTGGTGGGAAATTCCTGGAGATTTTGTGGTAAGTTTGAGGAGGGCAGGGTTTGAGAAGGGGAGAGGTCTCAGCTGAATATAATGCCATAGGGTCCACCCTCCAAAGCAGTTATTTTTCCAGGGGAAGAGAGATCTGTTGTCTGGAGTTCAGTTGTGAGACCAGGAGATATTCAGGTTCCACCTGGAGGTTGGTTACCATAGGCCTGGCTGCTTGCTACTGTTCAGCAGAAGCCAATCTGCTATTTCCTCCTGGGGAACAATTGTTGCAAATTTCCAGGTCAAGGCTGGAGATCTCTTAGAACTACAACTGTTCTCCAGATAGCAGAGATCAATCCCCCCAGAGAAAATGGCTGCTTTGCAAGGTGGACTGTTAGGGAAACTGCTCTCAAAATGAGATTGGGGAATTAGATTGAGAGACAGCTGGCCCTAAAAAGGAATCTTTTATTATCTGTGTATACCAGGCTCAACCGATCAGAGAGTCAATGCTCAATAAACTGGACTCTAATTTAATAAAATCAATTGTGGTTTATTTGAAACAATAGTTCTTTCATTCAAGGTACAAAATCAATCACACATTCACACAGGTCTAAGAAATATAGAGAGATCGATAGGGGAACATAAAAGGATGGACATACAGGGTAATACTACCTCTCGCAGACTCCAGGGAAGGCTCCGATGGCGACGAATGAGGAAATGGGGGAAAGGTCCCGAAACTGATCAGGAATCGGGGGTGTAACTACACAGCGGGAATGGGGGTTACTGAGTAGAAGGCACACCTGTGGGTAGCTAGTCCACAGGTTATATAGAGTCACCTTAGTCCTGAGGGGATGGGAGGTGACTGGGAGTGGTAATGGGAGGTTCTGCTGATGACCAAGAAGGCTGGACATCGGCTGGACCAATGGCGAGCCAATGGCGACACCTGATTGGGTGTGTGCTTCAACCAATGAGCATCACCTTCATCCTGGGCATCCTGGAAACTTCCAAGTTGCGACAGGGCCTGGGGCGGCTCCAATGATATCAGTATGTAGATGGTTGGGCGATTGGGAAGAGATGGGATTAACTGGGAAAGGGATAATAGAGAATCAGATATGAACCTAGGTATTCCGGTGTAGACAAAAGGGCTTGGATGTATCAGGAGAGATCCTTCCTCTTTCTCAGCTCTCCTGGGTGAAGACAGTTGTTCAGGAAATCACTTGGCAATCAGGATTAATAGTGGAGCCATTAATCCATTCATAAACTAGATAGGTTGCTTGCGGGCTAGGAATGACTCCAGGCGTGTACGTGAGGTTCCCACTTAGAAGGAATGAAACCCCACCAGGCAGGAAGATGGCTACATGTGGTGTAAGCGAAACACAGTGGTTTCCATGCTTAGCGCTTCAACACCATTCGCCTGGACAGCTCCGTTGTGGCGTAGCCTCCTCCTCGCCATGGCGGATTCCACGCGGTAGCGGGGAAGTGTTTGTGTGCGGCTGTAGACACTCTGTGCCCGTCTCAAGCACTTGTATACTTATTAATAGGTACACGGGAGTCTTACACAGTCCCTGGATAGCTTAGCTCGCATTCACTGGCCAGGCGGATGCAAGCTTACTTCTCCAGGCGCCCTGGCAACCATGTTTGTGACAGAGGGGTCATTTTCTCACAGGACATTATGACTTTATTCCCTGTTGAGGTTGCTTCCCTCCTGTTTTGGTCCACACTGTGATTTCAGACAGTCACAGACTTTCAGCCTAAGGTTGTTGTACAGATTAAAAGAGGGAGATTAGCATGATGTGAGCTTCTTTGGTCCACACTATGGAGAAAGACTCCTGTTTCCTAGGTAGTGGTTGCAAGGAGGGGGGAGGAGATGGAAAGCTGAAGTCAGATCAATTCCCCTACAGAAAACAGCTGCCTTGAGTGGGTGGGAAGACAGCAGCAGGGGGCACTAGCCCAGATCCTCTTTCTAGAGCCCATTGTATTTTTATTCACAACGGGCCTTATTCCTAGTTAATATATAAGGTTGCACTGATTTCCACAAAAAAAACCCCCTTCAGGTTCCCAAATGGTGCCAGCCAACACTCTGTACCAGTGAGTATTGAGGAGGAGGAGGCGGAGAAACTGCAGCCTTGGGAGTGAGAGTTCTTCATAAAGGAATGTATGGCTGAGAACAGACGGGCATTCTGGGGCAGCTGGGAGGTGTCCTGAATTGGGACGCCTCAAGAAAAACCATCCTGGAGCCTCTAGACTGTCCCCGATGATGCAGCCCCATCCAGTCCGTGAGGCAGCTGGGCACCTCTACATGGGAAGGTGCCCTAGAAGCTGGATTCCCTTTTTCCCCCCTTGTGGGGAAAGTGCTCGTGTGCACAAGCACACCAGTGCTCTGATTTGTTTCCTTTAAAAAAAAAATCCAAAACAGCTTGGGGCGGCTTGGAAGCTCCAGACTGCCAAGTCGCCTCACTTGCGCCCTTCCCCATCCAGAAGGTGGAGAGGTGACTGATGGCTGGCTCAAATATTTGCTACCACTTTGAGAGTGGTAGCTTTTTGAGTCAGTCAAAGGAGCCTGGAGGACGGGGTGAGGATGGCCGGCAGATGTTGTTGTCTGCACAGATTTTTTGGGTCGACTTCAGAAGCGTCTCTGAGTCGACCCAAAGTGCCGATCTGTAAGCAGCCTATGAGTCCCAACTCCTTTACCCTTTCATAATAATCTTAATTACACAAATGAGGCTACTTGATGTATAAACTTGGGGCCCTTGCCTCTTGTTTTCTAACATGTGGACTTCTGTACCTAGAGATTCATGGCTTCATCTGCCTTATATTCCCACTCTATAAGAATATGTCTAAAAGGAAAATGGACATATAATTTCAATCTTTTTGTTGCTGTCACTGCATACACCTTTTTCCCCCATGAGCTCCTTTGCAGAACCTGTGGATGTGCTCCAGATTCATCATTTTTCATACACAGAAAATGAACATAGCTGGGACTTAAAGCCAAACAAACTTTTTTTTCTATAGATATTTTTAAAGAATCAAAAATATAAATAATCAAAAGTGCTCCAAGCACCTTAGCAATAAATTTACTGTGACAGAACACTAGCCATGACAAGGAAAGCTCCTCAGACAGCATATGGATAGAATTAACAGGAATATTACTGTCTTCCTATTGTTGCTCTTAGAGACAGCATGCCAAGTGCATACCAAAGATTATCTATGATGTCTATCACATTAATTCCCTCACTACTATTTGAAAACAATGCTAAATAAAAGCTTTACATAAATTAGAGCTATAGCGCAATTGGTAATATAACAATACTTTGGATTGAATAAGAGGGGAGAATTGGGTATGATCCTACTAGTTAACTGGAGAGTAGTCGCTATATACCATCTAGTGAATTTGTTCTCTGTTTTGCTTACAAGTACTTAAGGCCTGAGCATGTTTAGAAGAGCCATCTAAGAGGTAAGAATTAGACTGGTGCAATTTTTTTTTCATTATTAATTGCAATAATAATGAAAAGAGAACAGCCAGCCATTTAAATAGCATTGCCAGGTCTGTGTTGGAAAATACCTGGAGACTTTGGGGATGGATCCAAGAGAGGGCAGGATCTGGGGAGGAGAGAGGCCTCAGAATGGCAGAATTCCATGGAGTCCACCTTTCAAAGCAGCCATTTTCTCCAGGAGAGCTGATCTCTACCAGCTGGAGATCAGTTGTAAAAGCAGGAGATCTCCATGCCCCACCTGGAGGCTGGCAACTCTACTTGCCCGCCATTCAGAATGAAGAGGCTGACACAGTGTTGGATGAAAACTGGGCCGCTTTATTAACATAACTTGAACGAGCAGGAATGGCAAGAGGTCTAGGCGTAACAGGACAAGCCCTGGGGTCAAACCCAGGACCCCGCCTTGTCCTGGGAGGGCAAGCCACCCTGCCCCCAGCACAAGCCCAATATCATCTGGCTGGTGCTGAGCAGCCAGGCCCAAACTCCACCTCCACTTAGGCCGGCATCCAACCCACTGGAAGGATCCGCCCCGGTGAGGCTTTGTCGTGATCTGCACTCCCTGCATTGAGCCTTAAAGCCCATCTGCAGTTCGTACAGACCACCAGCACTAGCTGGTGCAGAGCCATAGGTGCTCCCCTAAAATACTATAGCCAATACCTCATCCTGCCATCGCCAATGCCAAGCCTCTGCTTAGGCATTCGCGCCCACCAGGCAGCCGAGAGCCGACCGCAACCCCCTCCTTAGCTCGTCCAGAAAGACCCGGTTTCCCAGTTTAGATAAATGAACCCCATCCGGCCTATACAGGTCCCTATTCTTGACCCGTATTGCCAGATGAGGAAGGAATATGCCCAAGCCCCCTTCCATGACCTTTTGCAAGGACTGGTTGGCCTTGCGTCTGGCGCGCTCGATACCCCCAGGATACAGGGCAGACCGCCAGACCCTATGTGGCAAAATTGCCAACCAGATCAAGAGGACCTCCGGCCATCTCCGCTTGATGGCCTGCAGATCCTCCTGTGCTTGCAAGGAAAGGGCCTTCCCCTTCATAAAGCCAAGGTCATTACCACCCAGGTGAATGACCAAGATATCCGGAGGGGGCGCTCTTCTCTCCTGGAAAAGCAACGGTATGATGCCCGGCCAATGCAGGCCACGGCGACCAAGCCATTCCACTGTCGCCCACTCACTGAGACCCAGCTGTGTACTAACTGGGGATCTCCTAGCCTGGTGAGCTGCCCAAAACACCATACTGTGCCCGCAGATGAGGATGCAACACCTCGCGCTACGAGCCACAGCACCTGAAAAACAGAAAAATGGTCAGATCCCGGAAATAATATACCAATGGGCAACAACTGCAAATACATCCCAGAAACTTATCTAACCAATGGTCGCACATAAGACTTATAAGCCAATGACCACCACCGGCCCATCCGCTGTATAGCGGAGGGGGGGGGGGTGTAACCCATCGCTGCTGCTGTAGATGCAGCCCTGATTCAGAACGAATGGGTCCCAAATTTGACACTCCCCAAACCCAGCTCGGCCAGGGCTCTACCAGTCACCGCCCAAAATTGATACTTTGTGAGGGGGGACCCTCCAGATGCCGAAACAAAGGGCCATCACCCTCGCCCCTGAGCACAATATATTGCTCCAAAGCTCTGACTGAGCACAGCTTGGCTGTGGCACATTGGCCGATCATAATGACCGTCCCTTTCTGATGTAATCCAGCCTCAAAAATGTTTAGAATGTTTAGAAACTTAAACTATACAATCATAACGTCATTATGCTGGCATTTTTGCAAGTGTTTGTCTCTGCAAAGAATGCATGTGTAATTGAGAGATTGTAATTGCCACTGCATTTTGCATTTCATTTGACAGAGATCAATTAGAAAGTGTTACAGGAATACATATAATGCAATGCCTAATTACATCTAATATTCACTCAATCATATTGGTATTGCCTTTGCAGATGATCTAATGAAAGCCTTCATGCAGAGTTGTTCCAAAACACTACAGGGTTTGTAGAATATATATATTGCTCACTAAAATGAGTGGTGATAATATAGAACCATTACAAGCACAATTAGTTAAGATCACCAAGTTCAACCATACTGCCAAGTAAAATGCAAGCCCTAGAGTAGAATGATTAAATAAGACTACTTGAGAGTAACCAATGTGGAAAAATCGTGTTCCTAGCAAGTATAGTTAGGCGTGAGGAATAAAAAGCTGATGATTCTCTCAAAACCCACTCAGAGAGCTTCAAAAGTCAGCAAGCTTGCAATTAGACACCAAGCATTTCAAAATATCTTATATAAATGCAAATCAGATGGAATAATCAAGAAACCTAGTCTCAAACTAATTTCCATTAACCATCTGACCTAGCATTGACTGGTCTTCACATCAGAGTCTTCTCTGATACCATCTGAGAACCATACATGGAATGCAACTGCGTTGGAGGGACAGTGAAAACAAAAATAAAGAATAAAAAATCCTTCTCAGGGAAAAAGAAGTCTACTGCACATAAAACCTTTTTTAAAAAATCCCTCTCTTCTATTTTAAACAGAATGCTTTCTTTACAAAGGAACCAGTAGGATGAAGTCCCAGCACATACACACACACACAAAAGCCTTTTAAAAAAGGCTTTTTGAAAAGCTATACAATTTCTACAAAGCAGCCTCCTGCAGCCCTTTGAGAAGATAAACAGCCCTTTTAAGTGCAACTTAAAAAAAAATCCTTTTCAACTTGCAGGTAGACTGATCTCAGCATCTAATGGAGAATGTCTCTCTGTCTCCACCTTCACTCCCCCCCCAAACACATACACATGTGGCCCATTGTTTTGAAAAGAGACTGAAAAACAGAGAAAAGGAATCTGACTTTCCAACAGTAATCTCAGGTGTCAATGGGAAAGCAGAAGATGGGGGAAAGTGATCTCTCAAGTAAACTTTCTAGTCAAACAGCAGCGAAGCCTTCCTGAAATGAAAGCAGTACAGATGGGTGAAGAGAAAATAATTGGAAAATGACTGTTTTATATAAAAATTCTGCTGATACACCTCAGGAGAGGTGTTGTGAACTTTGTGGCAAACATGTTTGGCCAGCTACAGATCTCTTTACCTGACCATCATCTGACTGGACCAGCTGCAACAGCTTGGCCACTACACAGTTCAATATTCCCTCTAATTTTATCTTGCCCTACTGAGTGGAGCAGTTCACATCCTGAGCAGAATATAACTGCTGTAATCTTGAAATAGGCAACGGTGGTGCAAGTCCCTGTGCAGCTCCAGACTGCTGCTGAGCAGGGCTTCCTGTGCTAACGAGCAGCCATGCACATGCCCAACTTTCCCTTCTGCCTCATAGCTGCTTTTTGAATCTCTACAATAGGTAAAATCTGTTCTTCCCCAAGGTCATGGATGATTGCATCTGGTAATTAAAGGCACTATAATTCCCACAAAGCTGTGTGAAGATTTGCATACAGGAAATAATGTGAACGCCATGGAATTAGACAAAACCCAACACTAAGCCACCCTGAGCCCGCCTCGGTGGGGAGGCCAGGATATAAATCGAATAATTAAATAAATAAAATAAATAAATAATACTTTTTTTAAAAAAAGAAAATGTTTATAAATAGCACTTCATGCAAACACTTGGCATGTGATAACAGTGTGGGAGGATCAGGGAGTCCCATAGGGCTGTGTTAGAACATGTGTGAAATGAAGAAGGAGGAGGAAGAGGATTTATACCCCACCCTACACTTGGCGTCTCAAAGCAGCTTACAATCTCCTTCCCTTTCTCTCCCTAAAGTAGATACCATGTGAGGTTGGTGGGGCTGAGAAAGCTCTCAGAGAACAGTTCTGAGAGAACTGTGACTGACCCAAGGTCACCCAGCAGCTATATGTGGAGGAGTGGGAAATCAAACACAGATTAGAGTCTGCCACTCTTACCGACTACACCTCAAGAGGGGGTGTAATAAAATGTGCCAGGGAGAATCAGGAGGAACAGGGGTTGGGTTTGTGCTGGAGAAGGACCATTTGGCTAACGTCAAATGGAAGTGATGAATCTCAGTCAAAAAAACCTGACTGGGGGTAGAGAGTTATGGGCTGTCCCATCCCTATTGTGAGATACCCCAAGCTCTCTCAGGTCCATCTAGGTAACTGTCTTATATTGTAACTTAGCTAGGACTCATGGTTTTGTAGTCTTTTCCTTAGATCTAGCCACTTTTCCTTAGATCTAGCTGTTTTCCATGTATGTGCTCTAGCTTTCAGGATGCCAATCTCCAGGCAGGTGCTGGTGATCCCCTAATCTTTGCGTTCGCCCCAGATGCTGGCCAGCTGGCTAGTGTGGGGAAACCCCATCCCCAACAGTCAACTGCAGCTTTGCTTGATAAAGTGTGCTCCATGCGCACCTGCCCAAAAGCTGTGAATTTGCAGCTTGTAGGGCTAGAGCATGCAGTGCCCACTCTTTTCAAGCTGGGGCCACCTGTGCTGCCCTGCAAGTCAGCAGGTACCCTGTGTGCCTGCCCTACAAGTGGTGAATTTGCTGCTTGCAGGGCAGGCATGTGGGGCTTCCACTCTTTTTGAGCAGGGGCCATGCACACCTGCCCTGCAAGGGGTGAATCCACAGCTTACAGGGCAAGCTCTCACAGAGCCCAGTTTTCCCCAACAATTTAAAGGGAAGGTTCCTTTAAGATGGGACCTGGAAACCCTATCTTATCTAGTTTAATAATTAGTAATAAAGTTCAATGGCTGCTTTACATAGAGTTTAGAAGCTTTCCCCATTGCCTGATTCCATTCTAGTTAAAGAAACTGGGACATGGCCGGGGGGAGGAAAATGGCAGCCTCCTTGCCACACTGTAGGAAGCCAGTCCTACAAACATTAATATTGGTTATCAAATTGATAGGTGTTGCAGGGATGAAAAGGAATAAAAGAATGAAAAGTGAATAAATGTGACTCAGCTCTCTAGCCAATTCTGTTCCTGCAGCAAACACTGAATCATAAAATTCTTGAACAAAGCATTTGGTGCTTGAATTGAGAATAAATGCAAGAATGCCTGAATAATCCCCAAGCCCTCTTTTTCTGCTCTGAAGTGCAACCAATGTAAGCACAGATCTACTGGCAACATGAACAAAGGAGATGGGACACCACTAGGGGATTATTGAGACAGCATATAATTATATCTTAGCTACAAGAGAGAGTCTGGCCACATGGTCTTCTTCACAAGAATCGGCAGAAGCAGCTCTGTTGGAAAAGCAAAGAGAGGAGAGGTATTGGATGGAAATCTATGATTTTTTAGCAGAGAGAGACAATCAAGTGCCTATTCCCCTGAAAACAGTAATGGCACATTTAAAAGCCACTGTGACCTTAATAGCTATTGGACACAACCTCTTCCTCTCATTTCTCTTCCATTAGTGTGTTTGGGCAGTTATTGACATCAGCAATCAACAGACCCATTCTCTTCCTCCTCCCTACCACAAAGAATCAAGATGCAGAGATGTAAAATAACATTTCTGGCAAACAGTTACATTAAAAGGAAAAATTCCTAGAGGAAGCTGCTTCTAAGGGAAATGGCAGTAAATCTCTGAAGCGACCTTCTACCAAGCTTAGGCCATCTAGTTCAACAGAGCCTTCTCTAACAGACAAGATACAGGAGATTAATGAATGGGTCTCTCTAGGTATTTTCAACTTTCTTTCAAAGCAACAAAGGGAAAGGATTTGGATCTGGGCCACTGTGCTAAAATGAGGTGCTAAATTATCTTCCACAGAGCTCCCAAACACATGCTGTTCCCTGAATAGAAATTTCCCTTCCTCCTGAGCTACTGTAACATCCAGTGTGGAAAACACAGATCTGCAGTTTCTCATCTAGTTGTGACCTCAGTGTCAGCAGATCTTCAGTCCAGAGATTCAGGTACAGAATAAGTTTTTTTTCTAATACCTGTGGTCCTTTAAACTGGGAATTCCAGGGCTTGAAGGAACACTGCATGTATAGGAGGTGCTCCACCAATGAATAACAGCTCCTGCACAAGGTGGTCAAAATCCAGCTCTGAATGGATCTGGCTCTCTTCCATCTATTCAATTAAAGCTGTCATTGTGACTACATATCCATAGATTTTCCCTCTAATATTTTTAGTTAGTTCTTCCATTTTTAGCTTACCTCTCAGCTTGTCCTCATTTACCAAATCAGAGTACAACAACAGAATAATCTCATTACATGTACTATGAAGCTATAATTTAAATTACTGCTAAAATCATTCATTCAAGAATGTCAGTGAGAAATGAAGGTAGGGTTGCCAGGTCTGACTCAAGAAATACCTGGGGACTTTGGGGGTGGAGCCAGGAGCAAAGGTGTGACAAACATGACTGAACTCTGAAGAGTGTTCTGGCAATCACATTTAAAGGGACTGCATGCCTTTTAAATACCTTCCAGTTACCTCCATTTAGTAATAATGAAGGATAGGGGCACATTCTTTTGGATCTCATAGAACTGAACTCCTTGGTCCATTTTTTTTTTAAACTTGGGGGGCGGGGAGTGTTTCATGCTATGCTGAAAATCAGGTGCCTCTACCTAAAAAAAAAAAAAACCACCCTGAGCCCCAGATACCTGTGGATCAATTCTCCATTATACCCTATGGAAACCAGTTTCCATAGGGTATAATGGAGTGCCCAGTAGATATCCCCCCTCCCACTTTCTTTTTTAGTACCTGAAGTGGGAGAAGGGCCTCCAAACCATGGGTTCCCCTGCCCCCAACTGGGGATTGGCAACCCTAAAAAGAAAAAAAAAGGCCAAATCAGGATTGCTTGCTGACCCACTTCTCTATGATGGTACCTCATTCAAAGAATGTCTTCTCCACAATAGCTTGCCTGCTGCTGGTGCATAACCTTGATAAATGTTGATAGCTGAAAATCTTTTTTTAAAAAAATTCCCCCTTGCAGCACTTTCTTGTTTTAGTGATGTATTTAAAAAGTATTTTTATTCTGTGATTTTTATTATTGTTTGTATCATATCTGCATATTTTGTTTGTTCGTAGTGTCCTGAGCTGCCTCAAGCATTTTTAAAGGCAGCCAATAGTCATTTACAAATAACTAATGTACACATATAAAAACTATGTAAAAAGGATTTCGGAAGAGACTCGCCCGGCTCTTAAATTTGTATTAACCTGGCCTTCCCAGCAGAAGAACACTCAATGGGAAAAACCCCATAAAGAAGTGCTAGACCCCCTATTTTTCTCTCCCATCCATCCTCCAAGGACCTTCGAACAACATGACCATAACAAGAACCTTGCTGGATCAGATCAGTGGTCCATCTAGTGCAGCATCCTATCTCACACAATGGCCAACCAGATCCTCTGGAATCCAACAAAACCCTCATAAAAGAGGAGGAGGGATTTTTCATAACACCCTTGGGCCTCTCTCCTCCAAACTTTGCCTACCCTCTGGTAACTTGGGTGTGCCCTGACCAGTACTACTTGGCTGCTTGAGGCCCCACCTAATAGAGGGTTGTTCAGGGGCATGGCCACCCTGGGCTCCCCCAGTATTCCTCTCTTTGGGGATAGGGACTGTGAAAGGGCTTTTTTTAGCAGGAATGCACAGGAACACAGTTCTGGCTGGCTTAGTATCTGGGGGTGTGACCTAATATGCAAATAAGTTCCTGCTGGGCTCTGTCTACAAAAAGCCCTGTGCAAAGCAGTGGTGATGTTAGGGGGTGTAGCATAATATACAAATAAATTCCTGCTGGGCTTTTTCTACACAAAATCCCTACACAAAGATGATGTTTCTCGGCAAAGTTCTGTTTGTGAAAATATTCCAGTTTCAGGCTTGAGTGAATCTAGACATTCTTTCACAGAGAAACAGTTGAAACTACAGATGCTGTGGCATCTGAAACTAACATTGCTCACATCTGCCTGAGGGAGGCCTACCAGTCTTGCCTTGGTCTCTTAATTATAGGGTTGCCAAGCCCTTGGGCTGGGTGGGGATTCTCCCACCCTGAAGGTTCCCAGCCTGCCAGCCCACATTGGGCCAGAGGGGGGGAACCTCCCCTGACATTGCCAGTGCAATGACATCACCCCGAGCGCACCAAACGCTCTAAGCATTTCTGGGGGGAAACTATGGTTTTTCCAGATGCTCTAGCAATTTGGGAAGGAAAACTCTATGGTACAGTAGATACCATAGAGTTTTTCCCTCCCAAATCATGGCGGTCGTGGGGGACTTGGCAACCCTACTTAATTAGCTCTTCTTAACATCTGGGAAACTCTTCTTAACACCTGGGAACAGAGGCAAACTGACCTGCAGTAAAGTTTATTTCTGTCCCCCCCCCCCGCCCTTGTAAATCACGTGTCTTAGCAACACTGAGAGAGTTCCATCACCTGTCAGGTTTTTGATTGGCGCATCCAGGCCTGGAGTCCATCAAAATCCTCTCTTTAAAGTTAATTAGCTTTTGCCTTTCTCTGGCTTGGAGTCCATTTGGCAGGAACTATGTCAGTGGTCGCCCAGCTCAGCCTTGCTTGGTATCCATCTTGAATTGCTGTTCCATTGTGGGCTAAGGCCCTGTTTTGTCTCTGAAGATCAGAGCCTCTTGATACTGAACCTGAAAAATTCTGGATGACAATTTTGGATTACAACTGGTAACTCTAAACTTTGCTTACTGTGTTAGTTTAGTGGGACACACTTAGATTATTTTATTTTTCCATCACAGTCTTGTCTTTTTAATATTTTTGCATTTTTATAAAACAATTATATTTTAGCCTTATGTGGAGTCTTGTCTGTAGTAACCTCAAAAGCCTAAATTCAGAAGGCCTGGACCAAACCACCTACTGGGTAATTTTTTAGGTTTGGAAACACAGACTGCAATCATACCATGCAGGGCTGACTTCCTTCTTAATCCTGTGAGAGGCCAGGAGGCTTGTGTTTTTTTTTCCACTTCTGTGTTGTGGGGAATAGTCAGAAAAGACTGATGGCCAGGGGTTTTTTTGTAGAAAAAGCCCAGCAGGAACTAATTTGCATATTAGGCCACACACCCTGACACCAAGCCAGCCAGAACTGCGTTCCTGTGAGTTCCTGCTCTAAAAAAGCCCTGCTGATGGCAGATATCTTAGGCTAGAATGAGAATTAGTCTCTTTGGTCTCTTCTGTAACTTTGTCTTTCCATTCTAACCAAGAACTTCTCATCCCAGGCTTGAGGTGAGCAAGACCTTGACAGGGACCTAGCTGATTCCAAGCCCAATAGCCTCTCTCTGTGCTTCCTTCCCCCAGCCTCCTTCCCTGACCAGAGGCCTCAAAAGCCTTTTCTGCTAGTTGGTGTTGCACACAGGAGGTCAGCACAGTTGGCCTTTGTTTGCCTCTTGGCTCCTTCCCATGACCTTCCCTGGAGTTCTTGCTACTGACTTGGCCTCCTCCCAGCATCCTCCAAGGTTGCCTGTGATAGTGTGGCCTGTGTTGGGCTCACTCAGCCTGTCCTCAGCAGTTGTTTCTTCTTCTAGGGCTGCTTGTCAGTGGTGTTCTTCAGTGCTTCCTCTGTGTCTGTGTCTGACTGCATGACCCTATAGCCAGGCATTTCCTCTGCCCCATCCTGGACCTCTGTGTATCCTGGAGATGCCAGGGAGAACCTCCTTGCCTCCAGCACTATCACAGCCCTCTAAGAACATAAGAACATAAGAGAAGCCATGTTGGATCAGGCCAACGGCCCATCAAGTCCAACACTCTGTGTCACACAGTGGCAAAAAATTTTATATACACACATACACTGTGGCTAATAGCCACTGATGGACCTGTGCTCCATATATTTATCTAAACCCTTCTTGAAGGTGGCTATACTTGTGGCCGCCACCACCTCCTGTGCCAGTGAATTCCACATGTTAATCACCCTTTGGGTGAAGAAGTACTTCCTTTTATCCGTTTTAACCTGTCTGCTCAGCAATTTCATCGAATGCCCATGAGTTCTTGTATTGTGAGAAAGGGAGAAAAGTACTTCTTTCTCTACTTTCTCCATCCCATGCATTATCTTGTAAACCTCTATCATGTCACCCCGCAGTCGACGTTTCTCCAAGCTAAAGAGTCCCAAGCGTTTCAACCTTTCTTCATAGGGAAAGTGCTCCAGCCCTTTAATCATTCAAGTTGTCCTTCTCTGGACTTTCTCCAATGCTATAATATCCTTTTTGAGGTGCGGCAACCAGAACTGCACACAGTACTCCAAATGAGACCGCACCATCGATTTATACATGGGCATTATGATACTGGCTGATTTGTTTTCAATTCCCTTCCTAATAATTCCCAGCATGGCGTTGGCCTTTTTTATTGCAAACGCACACTGTCTTGACATTTTCAGTGAGTTATCTACCATGACCCCAAGATCTCTCTCTTGGTCAGTCTCTGCCAGTTCACACCCCATCAACTTGTATTTGTAGCTGGGATTCTTGGCCCCAATGTGCATTACTTTGCACTTGGCCACATTGAACTGCATCTGCCACGTTGATGCCCACTCACCCAGCCTCAACAAATCCCTTTGGAGTTCCTCACAATCCTCTCTGGTTCTCACCACCCTGAACAATTTAGTGTCATCCGCAAACTTGGCCACTTCACTGCTCACTCCCAACTCTAAATCATTTATGAACAAGTTAAAGAGCATGGGACCCAGTACCGAGCCCTGCGGCACCCCACTGCTTACCGTCCTCCACTGCGAAGACTGCCCATTTATACTCACTCTCTGCTTCCTATTACTCAGCCAGTTTTTGATCCACAAGAGGACCTGTCCTTTTACTCCATGACTCTCAAGCTTTCTAAGGAGCCTTTGATGAGGAACTTTATCAAAAGCTTTCTGGAAGTCAAGGTAAACAACATCTATTGGGTCTCCTTTGTCCACATGTTTGTTCACCCCCTCAAAGAAATGTAACAGGTTAGTGAGGCAAGATCTTCCCTTGCAGAACCCATGCTGAGTCTTCCTCAATAACCCATGTTCATCAATGTGCCTACTCATTCTGTCCTTGATAATGGTTTCTACCAACTTTCCCGGTATTGAAGTCAGACTGACTGGCCTGTAATTTCCCGGGTCTCCTCTGGAACCTTTTTTAAAGATGGGGGTGACATTTGCTACCTTCCAGTCCTCAGGAACGGAGGCAGATTTCAATGAAAGATTACAGATTTTTGTTAGAAGATCCACAAGTTCAACTTTGAGTTCTTTCAGAACTCTCGGATGTATGCCATCCGGACCCGGTGACTTATTAGTTTTTAATTTGCCTATCAGTTGTAGGACCTCCTTTTTTGTCACCTCAATCTGACTCAGGTCTTTCAATAGCCCTTCCAAAATTAGTGGTTCTGGGGCGGGCAAAAAGTTCTCATCTTCCACAGTGAAGACGGAGGCAAAAAATTCATTTAGCTTCTCAGCCATTTCCCTATCCTCCTTCAGTAATCCTTTTACCCCATGGTCATCCAAGGGCCCCACTGCCTCCCTGGCTGGTTTCCTACTTCTAATATATTTGAAGAAAGTTTTATTGTTGGTCTTTATGTTTTTTGCAATATGCTCCTCATAGTCCCTTTTTGCCTGCCTGATCACAATCTTGCATTTGATTTGCAACAGCCTGTGTTCCCTTTTACTAATCTCACTTGGACTGGTTTTCCACTGCTTAAAGGAGTCCTTCTTACCTTTTACAGCTTCCATTACTTTGTTTGTTAACCACGCAGGCCTTTTCTTATGCCTGTTTGTGCCTTTCCTAACTTGTGGTATGTATTTTATCTGAGCTTCTAGGATTATAGTTTTAAATAGCATCCAAGCTTCCCCAAGGGTTTTGACCGTATGTACCTTTCCTTTCAGTTTCCTCCTCACATGCCTCCTCATCTCAGTGTATTTACCCCTTTTAAAGTTAAACGTGGTTGTGGCGGTCTTTTTGGACAACTCCCTATTTATACAAACGGTGAAATCAATAACATTATGGTCACTGCTCCCAAGTGGCGCAATCACTTTTACATCTCTCACCAAGTCTTGGGCATTACTTAGGACCAAATCCAAAATCGCTCCACCCCTGGTAGGTTCTGAGACCATCTGCTCCATAGCACAGTCATTGAGAGCATCAAGAAACTCAATCTCTTTCTCTCGACCAGAACACATATTGACCCAATCAATCTGCGGGTAGTTAAAATCACCTATTACGACACAGTTTTTACGTTTAGCTGCTATTTTTAAGCCTTCCATCATATTATAATCATCCTCTCTCTTTTGATTTGGTGGGCGATAACAAATTCCCATAGTTAAATTTCCTTTTGGGCCCTCTATTTCAACCCAAAGCATTTCTAAAAGTGAATCTAATTCTCTGATCTCAGTCTTACTGGACCGTATATCTTCTCTGACATACAGAGCCACCCCACCTCCAACCCTTCCCTCCCTATCCTTCCGATATAGCTTATATCCAGGAATCACCGTGTCCCGCCGATTCTCCTCATTCCACCAAGTTTCTGAAATTCCCACAATGCCTATGTTTTCTCCCAACACTAAACATTCCAATTCATCAATTTTACTTCGAACACTTCTAGCATTTGCATACAAACATCTATAATTTCCCAGGCGAGCTAGGCCCGCCACCTTCCTCCTGCTGCCTCGAGAATCTGGCAGACACACCATATTGTTTGTCACCTTCACAGTGGACTTTGATCTCATGCACTGGGCAAAAGGGGAGGGGGTACCATCAGATCTGCTGCAATCACACCCTAATGTCTTGCTGCAGGATCTCAACTAAGTATATGTGGGAGATTGCCAGCCCCAGATAATGCTTAATAATGTATTTGATTATGTCTACTAATTTGTTTAGGACATACAATAGGCTAATTTCTTATTTTCCTCTGGGCCCCATTTTAAAAATCAGTGTCATATTTACTATCCTTCTGTCCTCTGGCCTAGTGACCAACTTTAGGGACAAGTTACATATACTGGTTAGTAGATCAACAGTTTCACATCTGTGTTCCATAAGCAACTTCATGGTTTGCCATGAGGACCCAGACACTTAGTTTATAATTTCTCCACTAAATTCAGAATTTCATCTCTCATCACCTCTATCTGATTCAGTTCTTGAGGATCCCTCCCTGAAAATAGTTTCTCTGGCCTGAGTACATGCCCCACAAGTTCTGCAGTGAACACAGATGCAAACAATTTATTTAGCTTCTCTCCCATCTCATCATCTTCCCTTTGTTCCATTGTTAGCCAAAGATACTCTCTCTGGCTGATTTACTATTCTGGATATATTTAAAGAAATGCCCATTGTTTGTCTTGATGCTTTTAGCAACCTTTTCCTCAAATTCTCTTTTTAGTAGCCTAAGGATGAACTTACTATTCTTTCACCAGACCCTGGACTCCCTGTCTCTCCTGTCATGCTTTTATCCCAACAATAACACTATGAGGTAGGTTAGGCTAAGAGAGAGTAATCAGGCCATGATATCTACTGATGTTCTCAAGGTTCAGAAAACACTTTAAAATTGAATGCTAGTATGAAACAGAGCCCAGCAACCAAATAGTAACGGTGGTGCCTCTTTGAAACCCAGTGTTGTATGATGTTCCCTAAAGCAGATTTTATCCATTCTGCTCACTTATTATCCCAGAACTTCAATCAGCACTGTGTTCAAATCTAAATTTGAACTAAATTTCTAAAGGAATTAGAGTGTCCAACATGTCTAAGTTTCAGTTCATTCCACGCCCCCCCCCACCCAAATGTGCCTGTGTGCATGAAACAACAGGCAAAAAAACCAATCTTGATAAAATACACTGAGCATTTTTGAGTGCAAGGTTTTACTGATACATGTCTCAGTTTGAGAACTTTTTAAATAATCAGGACATCTTGTACTATACACATATCAAATTTCAGTAAGTCAATTAAGTGACCAAGGTCCAATGAACTCTCTATATAACTCTATACAAAATGTCTTTAGGCATTCTGAAGGAAAGTTAAGAAATCCATTTCCAAGTAGGGTATCAAAATGCAGCACAGGTTGAAACTTGTCTGAAAAACAGTCAGGAAACTTCAGACAGTCTCAAACTCAGCTGGATCTGAGAATATGAAATGAGTCACTGGTCAATTATAAGCATCCTATCTGGAGCAATCTACCAATATAATTGAAGTGTCTCAGTCAGGAAGATGTCTTCAGAGGTTCCATCCTAGGCTTGGTTGTGTGATCTCCATTAAAATGAGAAGGCTTGCTTCAGTCTTCAGAAGTGAAGGTATCATCTCTTTCTTTCTTTTTTTAAAGCCACTTGTATGAAATCTTGATCATATTCATACTATTATTTAGTGCCATCTGGAGTTAATCCTGGAGATTAATTTAAAGTGGAAGTTGTCTGTAAGGAATTTATTTGGTTCTGTAATAAGCATGCTCCATGAAGACTTGGTTTGGTGCAGGGAATTATCTATCATGCAATACTCCTCACATATTTTGGCTCTTACGAGTCTGGCAATAAGCCTGGACCAGTTTCAGGAAACTAAATCTCTCGTCTATGGGCATGATATTTGACTATTTCTACATGCCCGCATAGAGCTTGCACATACATATTCATGAGGACATATCAGACAAAGCCTGTGCAGAAATGATAATCACCACTGTTTCCATTAAACTCCAGTTCAAACATCATGGAGTTGGATCTACGTATGCATTCAGATAAAGAGTGAATGAGGGTGTACGAGTGCTGAGGTGGCTGAAAGGGCACAGGCTTGTAAAAATGCAGTAATGGAATTATATTTCTGAATGTTCCCCTTAGTGAAACACACTATCAAACAAACCCCTGCATGCAAGATGAAAACTAGCTCAGCAAGAAGTGTTCATTGTGGAACTTTCTCTCCCAAAGGAAGTTGCTTGAAGGTTTTGTTTCTCTTTTTAAAGTAGTATCTTTATCTGCAGTGGCACAATCCATTGTGAAAGTTGGACTTCACCACTCATTAGACCACATGTTTACCCAATACAAAAGATTTTGTTAGTGTAACACTCATTTATTAGTATGTTGTTGCTATTACTGATTTGTATAAGTATGGCCATGTGTTTGGTGCTATAAAAGAGTGAAATAAAAATCAAAGCTAGGTTAACTGCCTCAAAGATTACCAACCTGTAAAGCAACCTGGAGTTTCCAAAGTCTGCAACCTGGAAAGGTTTTATGCTTTCTTCTTAAACTGCTACCCAGCCTTATTTCTGACTTTTGCAAGTCAGGAGGATGTGAGGGCCTTGCGGGACCTCGCCCGGTTCCGTAAGACCTGTAAAACCACACTCTTCTGGTTGGCCTTTAACTGATCTAGAGTTACCATTATTGTGGGAGAAAATATAAGAACACTGAAGCCATTGGATGTAAAACAACTACATTTCGGCCCCGCAAAGGCCGCGCCGCAACGCGGCTGCGCGCCACGGGGCCGCCTTTTGCCTCCCTGGAAGGAGGGGAGGCTGCGATTGAGCTTCCCTCCATCCGGGAGTGGTAGTCGGGCGGAGCGTCGGGGCTGTTTGCAGCCTCGGCCCCGCCCTTACAGCTCAGTCGCGTTGCCGCTCTCGGCCCACCCACCCACCCTGCGTAGTACAGGTTTGACCGGTCGTCTTATTAGGGGCCAGGTAGGAATTTTTTCATCTCACCTGATTGGCCTGTGGTGGGGTGTTTTTCGCCTACCTTGTACTACCAACAGTGGTGTGGATATTAGTTAAAGGGTGGGGTTTCAATTTGGTCACTTGGCAGAAGGTGCAAGGGGTTTATACCTTGCAGGTGAGCACCCAGGCAGCTGCACCGGTTCGTGCAGTCGATACGCAGGAGCGGCAGATGGGCTTTACGGCTCAATGCTGTATAATGCGGATCGTATTCATGCCTCCTCCTAAATTCGCCTCCTTCTGGGTATCGGGGCAGAAGTTTAGGGGAGAGTTTTGGCCTGGCTGGCCTGGCATTAGCCAGAATCTTATGGCTCGTGCTGGGAGCAGGGTGACTCGCGCTTCGTGGGACTTGGCGGGTTCTGAGGAAGACCCCAGGGCTTGTCCCACCGCAAGTTGCCCTTGCCGTGTTAATTGTGTTAATTAAATAAAGTGGCCCGTTTCCCCAACATTCTGTGTCAGCCTCTTTATTCCGACTAGGGGGGCAAATGATATCAGCACCACATTGTTTTAATGATTGTTTAATGATTGAATTTTAAATTGTCGTATTAATGTTATGCAATTTTTAAACGGATTGTTTTTATTTTATTGTTGTGAGTCACCCTGAGCCTGCTCCGGTGGGGAGGGCAGGATATAAATCAAATAAACAAATAAAATAATCTTTTCTTTCTCTTGGACCATTGATACCAATTCATGTCTTTAACCAATGGCCCCTAAAAATATAGAAAAGAAGATACCTCAAAGAAACCCAGCAAATTCACTCATATTTGTCCTCTTTGTTAAAATCTGGCCTGCTCTGTGTGTATCATTAAGGCTGAAGTTTCCATGTCCTTTCTGGGTAAATGTCAGCAGACAAAAACATTGAAAATGATGGAAACTGCTGTCAAGATGCACTTGATTTATGGTTACCCTTCATGGGGTTTTCAATGCAAGATACATTCAGAGGTGGTTTGCCATTGCCTCCCTCTGTGTCAAACAAGAGCCAGTTTGGTGTAGGGGTTAAGTGCGTGGACTCTGAGAGAACCAGGTTTGATTCCCCGCTTCTCCACTTGCACCTGCTGGAATGACCTTGGGTCAGCCATAGCTCTGGTAGAGATTGTCCTTGAAAGGGCAGCTTCTGTGAGAGTCCTCTCAGCCCCACCCACCTCACAGGGTGTCTGTTGTGGGGGAGGAAGATAAAGGAGATTGTGAGCTGCTCTGAGACTCTGAGATTTGGAGTGGAGGGCAGAATATAAATCCAATATCATCATCATCTCCTTCTCCTCCTCCTTCTCTTCCTCCCTGGACTTCCTTATTGATCTTGCATCCAAATACTAACAATGGCCAATACTGCTTGGCTTCCAAGATCCGGCAGAATCATACTGGCCTAAGCCATCTAGGTCGGGGCAAAAAAATTGTGCATTAATTTATCACATGTTATGTCAAAGGCACATGAATTGTTGTGCCAGAAAATGAAGAGACAAACCCTCCCTGTAAAAAATATCTAATTTTCAAAATGGCCAGATTTGTGGATACTTAAATCCAGAGACTTGGAGCTGCGACCAGACAAGACAGAACAGAAGGCAGGAGCTCTCAAAACTGGACCTTGGAAGATAACTGAGAGATTGGGAAGATTCATAAGGGATTAGGAGTTTCTTCAGGTATGTCAGTCCCAAGCCATATAAACTTTGGTCAATAGCAGCACCTTGAATTTTGATCAGAAACTGATTGGTATCCAGTGTAGATGGGCTAAGACACACATGAGCTCATGAAGCTGCTTTATACTCAAGTCAGATTTTTTAATACACCAGGATCTATATTGTTTACTCAGTTTGCAAGCAGCTTTCCAGAGTCCCAGGCAGACATCTTTCATATAACCTACTCACTGATCACTTTAAATGGAGGCACTGGGAATTTAACCTGGGATCTTCTGAGGCACAACACAATTTCAAATGATGCAGCAGCAGCAATAGTAATAGTAGTAATAGGAAGGAGGAGGGAAAATGAATAGCCAGCATAGCATGTCAGATTATGATATGGGAGACTCAGGTCTAAATCCCCACTCAGCTATGGAAACTCAATAGGTAAAAGTGGACCAGTCCTTCTCTCGCAGCCTCCTTGATCTTAACAAGGCTATTGTTGTGAAGATAAAATGGAGGGATGAGGGATGATATTGTAAACTGATTGGGAGAGAAAAATGGGTTATAAATAGCTAAATCTTCTTTTTAATAAAAGCCCTGTGGGGTGGCCAAATTCAGATCTCCCATTGTCTGTGGGGTGCATTCCATGCACTCCATAACCCATTGACCCATCACACCTCAGTTAGCATCTCTGGCCTCCCAACGGCTGACCCCCCCCCCCTTCCCCTGCCTACTACAGGCCCTGGAATGTTGAATAAACTGCTGAAACAGTTTTACTTCAGAGACAAGCAATACACAAGAGGAAGCCATGGCGAAATAATAGAGACAAAAGCAAAAACTGATGGCTAATTACTGAAAAATATGTTCTGTATTATATGAAAATATTCAATAAAGTGCTTATGGTAAATTTTCTTTTCCAGAAACAAGATTTCACTGTGCACATACAGTTGCAATTCACACAATGCTGACTCAAACAAACCTCAATCCATTTTCATGTACATAATCAATAGTCCACACAAGAGCTCTTTAAAATACTAAAGAGCACATGCTCTATCTTCTGTTGCTCACATGGAACAGAATAAGACTTTAGTCCAAATGTCCCAGTGGAAACAAAGCCTGCAACAGCAGACCGGTAATCCAAAGCCATTTCTCAACGGAGCCTTGTCAGGCACATGTATGGTATTGGGACCAGTGATGCAATGTTCTGGAGATGCCAGAATTTCTTGCTTGACTCAAAGTGAAATTGTGATTGCATCACTGGTCCCAATACCTTGCATGTGCCTTACAAAGCTCTATTGAGAAATGGCTTTGGATTACCGGTCTGTCGTTGTGCGTTTTTTTCCACTGGGACATTTGGACTACAGTCTTATTCTGTTCCACATGAGCAACAGAAGATAGAACATGTGGGGAAGCTGCTAGACAGAGGCTGTTGCTAGGCAACCAAGGTTGCTTCAGTCAGTAAAGGGAGAGGCCTAAGAGGAATAGAATGTCATAGGGTCCACCCTCCAAAGCAGTTATTTTTCCAGGGGGAGAGAGAACTGTTCTTTGGAGTTCAGTTGTGATCCCAGGAGATCTTCAGGCTTCACCTGGAGGTTGATTATTCTACTGCTCAGCAGTAGTTCCCTAGGGTTGCCAATCTCAAGGTGAGGGCTGGAAATCACTCAGAAGTACAACTGCTCTCCAGATGGCAAAGATCAGTTTCCCTGGAGAAAATGGCTGCTTTGCAGGGTGGACTCTATATCACTATACTCTGCTGAGGTTGCTTTGTGTACACTATAATTTCAGACCAGTCACAGACTTTCAGTCTAACCTACCTCCCAGGGTTGCTGTGCAGATCAAAAGGGAGAGAGGAGAATGATGTAAACTTTTTTGGTCCACACTGTGGACAAAGACTGTACTTTTCCTAGGTAGAGGTTGGAAGGAGGAGGGAAGCTGAAGTCAGATCAATTTCCCTACAGAAAATGGCTGTCTTGGGTGAGTGGGAAGACAGCAAGGGTGGGGGGCACTTGCCCAGAGCCTCTTTCTAGATCCTATAGTATTTTTCCTCACAATGGGCCTTATTGCTAGTAAATAAATAAATGGAAGAGTCCACACAAAGTCTGGAAGCTGAATTTTAAAAGGTACAAATCAGGTAGAGACAAATAGATAAAATCAGGTAGAGTGAACTTCTAGACTTCATGTGGACCATTTATAACCCACACTCATACTGTCACACAATCCTGCGGTTAATCAACTGAGATATTGTCTGTATATCTTTTTTTTTTTTTAGCTAATGACAGTGTCCTAACCAGAGTTATACCTTGCCACTGAAAATTCCAAATCTTTTTCTGAGTGAGAGGTAGGTTGAAAAGTAGAAAATAAGGCAGGTAAAGGGGGGGAGAATATGGGGTTTGCCAGGGGGAGGAAAGAGAACATAGTGTGAGGATGGGGAATTCCCATAAGTCCTTCAGGGTTCCTAGGGCTGCCAAGTCCAATTTAATAAATATCTGGGAACTTTGGGGGTGAAGCCAGGAGACTTTGGGGGTGGAGCCAGGAGTGAGGTTGTGACAAGCACAATTGAACTCCAAAGGGAGTTCTGGCCATCACATTTAAAGGGACAGCACATCTATTAAATGCTTGCCTTCCATTGGAAATAATGAAGGATAGGGGCACCTTCTTTTGGGGCTCATAGAATTGGAGCCCCTGGTCCAATACTTTTGAAACTTGGAGGGTATTTTGAGGAAAGACACTGGAAGCTATGCTAAAAAAATCTGGTGCCTCTACCTCACAAAACAGCCCCCCAGAGCTCCAGATACCCACAGATCAATTTTCCATTATACTCTATGAGAATTGGTCTCCATAGGGAATAATGGAGTGCTCAGCAGACATTTCCCTCCCCCCCATCTGCTTTCTGATTACCCCAAAGCAGGGGGAAAGCCTCCAGACTGGGGGATCCCTTGCCCACACTTGGAGATTGGCAGCCCTAGTTCCATACAATGTAAGTGAACCTGACCTAGTGGCCAGCACCATAGAAATGGGCCATATTTTTCTTAGGTAGAAATTGCTGGAGGAGAGGGAACACCAAAATAAGAGGGGCAGATAAATGTAGGTTGGCTGTTGAATGGGAAGGAGAGAAAGGGAAGAGGAGGAAGAGATTGGATTTGTACCCTACCCTTCACTCAGAGTGGCTTACAATCTCCTTTTCCTTCCTCTCCCCACAACAGACACCTTGTGAGGTAGGTGGGGCTGAGAGAGCTCTTGAGAACTGCTCTTCAGAGAATAGCACTGCCAGAACTATGGCTTGCCCAGACCTTCTGGGTATAAATGAAAAAAAAGAATAATAAATATAGCTGAAAATGGGGCAGATTAAAGGTTGGTTGGTTGGTGAATGGGAAGGAGAGAAAGAAAGAAGAAAAGGCGAGTATGGAGGGAGGCTGCCAGGAGGAGGTAAAGAGGAAATAGAGGGCAATACAAGGGAAAGTGAGGTGCCTCCCCTTAAGTCCTTGTGTGTTCCTCATGGTGCAATTAGATTCAGCAGTCAGCATCACAGTACTAGAATTGGTGACTGGCACTGTGCAGCTCAGCCAAAATTTTCCAGGTGCTGCCAGGGAGAAGGAAGGAGTGAATGAAGGGTTGATGGGTGGGAAGATAAGAAGGATGATGAAAAAGAGGAGAGGCTATAGGGGTTTTCAGGGAAGAAGAAAAGGAAAGAGTAGCGGAGGGACCTCTGTGTCCCTGAGGGTCCCGGACTTGTAATATCTGTTTTGACAAACAAAATCTAATCTGCTTCAATCCAGAGAGCTAGATGCTTACTGAAAACAAAAGCTTGAACTGGATGCACAGCATTCTCCAACAAATAGCTATGGAGCCATCTCCTTTCAGATTCAGGGACTGAGCAGACAGTGTCCAATGAAGTAATAGTGTAAGACATATCATATTCCAAGCTGATTCTTTTTCTGCCAGACTGTACCGTCTCTGGCTTTTCTGAAGCTGCTTCTGTGATTACTCAGACCTCCATTTCCAAAAGCTATTTCCTGTGAGATCAAATTGAGCACCTTGACATGCACAGTGCCTCCTGGATGTTTCCTGATGAAGTCTTTGCCTTCATTTCTTCTAGCATTGTGGGGGGTAGTTTGGAAAGCTTATTTCTTTTGAATGGTGACACCCTGACAAGAGAGATCAGTTCATTGGATTTGGAGATGTGCCTGCTGCAGTAGGTCTGGGCCCAAGGTATCACTAGTCTCTTAGCAAGTATTCCAGTATTCTGTCAGCTGCTTTTGGATCTAGGCTGGCAGGTTTCACAGTTCTATAGCAGATGTTTTATAACACCTCCATTTCTGGTAGGGATAAGCAAATTCTCTATTGCGCTTTTTATATTCAGTTTTGATTCACTTGTCTTTTTAAAAAATTGTCTGTTTTTCACATTCGGTCTGTGAATTCATTTGTATTGTGTGCATGTGCTGTATGCATTTTCTACAACATTCATACAGCATTCGTATATGCATATTATAAATAGTGCTGATTTATTTAATGCACCACTGATTTATTTTAACTGCTTTTCCTCACATGCTTTCCAGCTGAAATGGGACCCAAAGTGCCAAATAATAGTGAAATATTTACAGTGAGGAGACAAAATGGTATAAAAATAAATGCTTTGTTCTCACAAAGATTTTGTTTGCACAAGGAACAAGCAACATCAAAATGAAGAATTTTTGACTGAAATAACCTGGATATGAAATTTGAAACCATCTCTAAGAAGATAACAGCAGCCCTGCTAGATCAGAGCAATGGTCCATCAAGTCAAGCTTCCTGCTCCAAACTGCATTCAGCCAGATGACAGATCCCTAGTCCTGTGTCCAACCAGATGATCGATTCCTAGTTAAGAATCAAAACTTTAACTTTTCATCCATCTAAGCCCTGGGAAAGCCATAAAAACTTCACTTATTACTTTTGTTAGGTTCTCTGGATTGACATAGCAAGCCAGGAAACTGGTGACAACATTCGACTGATCCTTCTCAGCACATACAGAGAATGCCTAGGACTTATTTCTGTTGTTACATATCAGAAATGCTCTAGGTGATCTCTGAGAGAATTGCCAAAACCGGTGCTGCAATTGGCAGTAAAGTGTAATAGCAGAAAGGGACAACCAAGACACAAAGTGCTTCAGCAAAGAGGGAGACATCCATCCCTGTCTTTTAAGAACATATTTGGGAGAACCATGGAGCACTTACCTTGTCCCATGTTTTATATTGTGTGCATTTGAAAAGGGGGAAAAAACCCTGTTTGCATTTTAGCTGAAGGCAATACTGCCACAAATCTTGTTGTCTTGATCATGGCAAAACTGTTAGATGTACTGTGACCCATACAGAGCACTAATGGAACAATATATTCACCATCTACAAAGCTGTGAAGCTGTTTAATTTAACAAGTTAAAATACATCAAGAAGTTTATGCAGCTTTACAACATTACTGCAGTGCTTTTGTTTTGTTGTCTCAGCAATCCTACAGCTATTAGCTGGAGCCAAGAGTATCAAAGCACTCCAAATATTTGATATGTGTGCAAATCAACAAGATGAAAACGTCCTGGTTTGCTTTCTCCAGGGATACAGAAACATCACAACCTTCCTGACTAGAGTTCCTTTAGCAACCCCATCAGCTTTTGCAGTTTGAATCCTCCTGTGACTTGGAGGCCCTAGGAGCTTCCCATCCCTGTCTTTCAAGAACTTGTTCAGGATGACCAGAAGCAATTCAGCTTGTCTAATGGGATCCTCTGTCCAATGTGTTTTTTATTATAATCATTAAAAACCAAAACCTGTCTGCATTTTACCTGAAAGCAAAGTTTCTACAAATCTAGTTGCCTATTCTGTTGACTCCAAAAAACAGATTATAGCCTGAAATGTAACTTACAAAACAAGCAACAGAAGCTTCCTTTTCAAGTGGGAGATAAATCATAAATATCCTGTTCATGTCCAGTGAAACTCTGCTGCACAACAGAAGATACCTAAAGAATTATGCATTTTGACAGGTTGCAATAAGCATGAAACAATGTCAAAGCACAATAAAATAAAAAAGGAACATATTTTACTGATCAGAAAATGAAACTCAGGCTGATTCTACACATCATTGGATATTCTACTTTCACTTTGCTATAGCAAACACTCACAACTGGATTTTCCTAGCATGGAGAAGAAAATCTGGTTGCAAATGATTGTTATAGCACAATATTGCATAATATCTAATGGCATATGGATGTAGCCTGAGATTGTCCCCACAGCTGATTTGATTGAACAGGGTTTATTAAAAAAAAACAAACCTCTGAACTGTACACTAGTATTGACCTTTACAGCCTTATAGTCTTGCAAAGCCTGGGACCGACATTCCTGAGGGAACACCTCCTCTCATATGTGCCCCAGAGAGTCTTGCGCTCTACCAATCAAGATCTGCTGTTGTCCCCAGTCCAAGGGCTTTTTCTGTCCTGGCCCCAATCTGATGGAACATGCTCCTATCTAAGATCAGGGCCCTGCAGGACTTATTACCATTCCACAGGGCTTATAAAATGGAGCTTATAATATAGTGGGTTCTATACATTAATGAGGCAAGGTGGTAGTGAACATAGCTCTTTTATTGAATACAGCATGGTATAGTGCTGCCTACAAAGACTGAAAACTAGGGCCGCAGGGCCCCCTATATATACATACCCAAAGTTCCCATGCTGCCTGTGACTGAACCATTCAAACCAGTCGGGGGCTCTTGATTGGAGCAGGGCAGCAGGATTTGGATCCTGCTGCCTATTGTTCCCGAGTCCCCCAAGCTCTGTCCTTCAGGCCCCAGTAAGCCAGGCAAGAACTCCAGCTTATAGATACAATTCTAAGCACATATACAACAGAGCTGTTCCTCCAGGCCTTTGGCTGAGGCAGTGGGCATCCAATAAAAACTCAGCCTCCCCTGCTGAAGCTACTAGCTCTATGTGGCCAGATCTATGAGACTTCAGAGAACCAGTAGGAACAGCTTAGAAACGATGCATATAAACCTATAGTGCCATCTGGGTTTTTTAAAAAAACAAACATGTAGTTTTAAACTATTTTAACTATGTATTAATGTTTTATGGATGTGTTTTAGAACTTTTTTGTGATCTACCCTGAGCCCACTTGTGGGGAGGATGGAATATAAATTGACAGAAATAAATAATAAATAGTTCCTCCCCTTTAATGTGGGTTCCTTAAAGAGTGCCCCAAGTCAGTTTTGCTGCTATTATGCAATCCCATCCTAGCTTCAAGCTCAGCATGGCCAGAGGCTGAACCATGATTTTGCTTGCTTGTACCAAATTTGTTTAGATAGACATTGCCCTTCATCCCCCACCATTCAGGTCCAAACCCACTTGCGGGGAGGGCAGAATATAAAACAAACAAACTACACATTATATCTACTGCTGAGTGCTTGTACATACAATTCTCCTGACAGGGCAAATCTAGGACTGTTTCAGGTCAAAAAACAGTGCCAGAAGGAAAACAGGAACTTACCTTGCCCATGCCATTCTTCTCGTCCAAATCGGGTCTTTGTGGCACTGTTGAATCTGCAGGAAACTGGAAGCTGGTGTCCTGCCACAAGTCCGCAGGGCAATCATCAACCATGCTGAAGATGTAATACATAGTTTGGGCCTCTTTATAAACATTCACATAGCCCCCCTGAACTGTTCATCTATGAATGGCTGATTTGGGTGACTGCCAAGTAGGCTTCCCAACCCTCCCGCCCTGGCGCGGGACCCCAGTTTTTCCAGCCTCTTCCCCCGCTCCCCAAAAAAACGGAAGTGGGAGGAGGCTGCACTACTGCCGCCTCTTCTCCGTAGCTGCTCCTCCGAGATGGGCTCAGCCTGAGCCCATCTCGGAGGAGCAGCTACGGAGAAGCGTGGCGAGCCCCTAATCCGGGTCCTTCTAGGACCCCGAGCAGCAACACTGGAGGAGCGAGAGCAGGCCGGACTTGCGCCCTGCCCCTCCACTCCCTGTGGGGCCGAAGGCGGCCTGAGTGGGCAAGGGGGCGCGCTTCGCTTCTCCGCCCAGCCCCTCTGCTGGGCCTATGGCTGCGCGGGTGGCAAGGGGCATGCTGGGCCAGCCTCGGAGGAGAAGGAGGCGGCGCTGAACTGAGCCGTGGTGGGAGGAGGGGGAGGTGGCATGGCTGCGGCGGAGGCGCGCTGGCCTTCCGAGCCAAGGACTGGGTAAGGCCGGGGGTAATGCAGAAGGCTGGCGGAGGGGAGCTGCGCTGGTAGCCGGAGGGAGAGGCTTTCCTTGCCTTCCCTGCTGGCCGGTAGGGTTGCCAATCCCCAGGTGGGGGTAGGGGATCCCCCGGTTTGGAGGCCCTCCCCCCCTTCAGGGTTGTCACAGCCTTGATCTTGGCTCCACCCCTAATGTCTCCTGGCTCCACCCCCAAAGTCTCATGGCTCCACCCCCAAAGTCCGCAGATATTTCTTGAATTGGACTTGGCAACCCTACTGCCAAGTCCTCAGATGCTTAAGGGTGCATGCCCATCTAACTTAATAACAAGCCTCAACCCAGTTAACAGCTCCCTAAAAATAAGAGATTCAATTAGCCCTCACCTGAAACAATAATATGTATTTACTTGCTTACTTATTGTCTTTCTATACCACTTGTCATTATTCAAATGTGAAGTATGAAAAAAGAAATTCTCATGACCAATCAGAAGAGAACATGAAAAATCCCCAAGCTGACTGGCTATTCCTACATTATTGTGTAGGAAGGGACTGGTGGGAAGAGGCAGAAAGGTTTTAAAAAGTGATCATAACCTTAATTTTCCATTGGCCACATGAGGCAGCTATTCTTTGAATATCAATATTTGCCTTTAAAGGGGAATGAAAGGCAAGGTCACCAACCATACTTATGTACTACAGGAAACCAGCTAATGGCCAGGTTCACACTAGCTCATAGCCTCCACATGAGTAGTTTATGTGACCAGGAGACACTGTCAGGCAGGACTGTTCACAGTGCTGTCACACAGATACTTACTTAAATATGAAACTCTATGTTTAGGGGTGCTGTGTGCGATTGCAGAGCCTCAAAAAAAAAAAAAAGTAGTGGTACCATCACAGAGGTCATGGTGGGTATGAACTCAGGACCCACATGGAGGCACCAGTTTTCAGAAGAATCATACTCAGCTTTAAGGAAAGTGGGGCACTAGCTTCTATAAATCAATCCAGTGACTTGTCATGAATTACAGAGCTGATTTTTTTTTCAATTTCCCATATATTGTCATTATCATCAAGTTCAGTTTCCTTTATTTTCATTGCTTCTTCTAATGATCCTTTTGCTTCTTTCACACCTTTTGCTCAACCACTGGCTTTATTGGTGGTGTAAAAATACATTCCTGTAGCGAAAGGAAATTTGTGTTCATGCTATTGTTTATAAAAAGAAAACAATCACTATCCTGTATCCCTTTAAAGTGTCTTGACAAGGGATGTGAAAGAATGTCTCATGTTCATCAGTAATGCCATTTAGAATGGTTTCTTTCAAGCCATGGGACAGATCCTCAACCATCAAATACGCTCAACTCCCATGTGAAGTCTTGAGAGGATGACAGGCATCCATGGAGATGGCTGTTTCTCTCTCTCTTTTTTTGGTGTTTACAATGAATTGTTTATTCTATTGTAGGCTGTTTTATTCTATTGTAGGCTGTTTTCTTCTTTTTGTCCTCTGGCTTTATCAAAACATTCCTTCCCAATATTTCTTTCTTCTTTTGTGATCCTCTGTTGGGTGGGTTTTTTTTTTTTTTTTTTTTGTGGTCGTTTTCAATTAATTCACTAGGGTGAGTACTATTTTTGGCTATTGTTTACTTCAGAGCTTTTCTAACTTGCATGGGTGGTTTATTTTTTAAAGCAACTTTGGCTTGGTTTCTCTCAGAAGCTCAGATCAAGTCTCTCTTTGTGATCAGTAATAATGTTTTAAAGCTATTTCATTCCATAACATCATGGCTTATGCTTAATAACATACTAATGGTTTCACAAAGTGAATTTTACTGTTATTAAAGAAGTTTGCAGTGACAGGAAAAAAATTAATTTTAGGAATTGAATGAGGGTGTTGACATCACTGATGCTGATAGCACTCTCCCTTGAAAATCCTGATTATTTGAGGCACATGTGGAAGACAATAAACAGATTCTCTGGAAATGCAGACACTTTGGAAATCCAGAGAAGACAGCCATACAGAAAAGCCATGCCCAAATTGATACCAATTTTTGTGGATCAACTGCCAAGAAAATCAGGAGTAACTGGAGCCATGCAGAAAGGCCCATACTCTTGTTTATATATGACATTTAAAGGCAATGACCAACAGAGCTACCAGCCTCCTAGTGGGGGTAAGAAATTCCCTACCTTCAGCTGAAGCTTTCCACCACTGCTCAGAGTGGTAGGGTAAATAAATAAAAGCCTGCCAGTCAACAGCATGACATCACTTCAGTGTATCCCTCAGAAATAACAGTAGTTTTCTCTATGAATCACTAAAAACTCAGTCATTTTACCATAGAATTTTGACCAATTCCTACAAAGGCGTGACATCACTTCCTGGATTTTCCAGAAGGGACATTATGCCATCAGTTGACAGCACCCCCGTGTTCCCTTCCTTCTCTGTCTCCTGTGGTTGTGAGCCTAAACCTGGCAACCTGAAACCAATAGCATTTATTTACATACATCTCAAACTAAATAGAAATTCTCTTTTCTAACACAAGCAATACCTTCATTGGAACACAAAGTATCCTGCTTTCTTCAGTGAGCTGATCACAGTCCTCTCCCTGTGCCCTGTTATTCTTGATATTCTTCAGACACTGGAGTCTCCTGGGGCACCTATTTTCTGCCTGAAATAAGGCATGGATTTTTTGATCTATCTGGTGTGCCATCTATGTTTCATTGTTTTATTGTTGATGTTTTTTTATATTGTAAGCTGCCCTGAGTTCACTTGTAAAATACAGTGAGTGTAAATTAAATAAAAAAGAAATAAAATAAATATAAAGGAAAAAAATGGTGCAAAAACCCCAGCCCACCAATCATGAACAAAACATAGGTTAAAGAATATTGGCAACTACTGTCCCTTCTAATTAAAAGTTAATCTGGTAATGGTAATCAGTTCAAAAGCTATGGTGGCTGAAAAGCAAAGGATATATAAATTGGCACAGCATGACATATCACAAACTGATACCATTCAGATAATATCATATAACAGAACATATTGAAACCATTTGTAAAAGATGTTTTTAAAAAACAAATGACAAAAGCAACATTTGCATAAATGTGTCACTAAAAGCTGGCGTTTTGGAAAAGAATTCAGGGAGAGGCAAAACAGGGTTTGTTAAAACTTAAAGAATTTGCAAAAAGCCAAAAGTGTACAGGTCCAAGGTTACCTGGGTTTGACAGTGTTGGAAGAATGCTAAGAACTATTAAGATAATTTCTCTGTTTTGAGTTGGGGTCACACCATACAGCACCCTGACTTGTGAGTGGGACCCTCCCATATGGAGAAGGTGGGAGGGGGACTAAGAAACAACCCTTCCAGAAATAGCAGTTCTGTTGTAGAGTGTAGGAAGAAATAAAGCAGGCCCCAGAGGTCATTATGGAACACTGAAAGGAAGGTCAAGAACCCTCTCCCCCAAGAATATTGTTGTTAGCCTTGATCTTGATCATTAATCAGTAAGTCAGATTAGGTATTGGAGTATGGATAAAAAGGACAGGCCTAAACTTCAGACGTGAACTCTCTAAGCAAAAAGTAGAAAACTCTTAATAAGCTTTGAATTTGGCTTTGAAGCAATAAATATACCATGTAGCTACCTTAATGGACAAGCAGCTGCATTTTGAAGTTACCTGCCAGCAAAGCTTGGCACATTATTAGAAGCTAGTCCTCACTAAGGTTGTAAGTTAGATACCTGTTATATGCAATTAGAGAAATAGAAGGGACTTGCATAGGATGATCTGGAGTTCGACGAGTATCTCTCTCATTAACTTGCTGTAGTGAAAAGGCCTTGTGTAAAAATAATTATAGGAAGGAAAAGCTTCAACAGATAAGGCCTGGTTGTGTCTTTTGAACCCTTGTTATTTGAAATTTGCAGTTCGTTTTGCTCATCAAGTGTCTGGAAATAAAACCTTGAACCACTGGTTTGAAATAATTGGTCTGAAACATTTTATCAGTAGTAAATTTAAGACATCATTATCTGAAAAAAGTGCTAACAAGTCAACCATGAGAAGAACAAAGAGGTTGTTGGTATACATGCTCCTGGTTTCAAACAAAAAAAAAAAATCAATTGAGCATGCCCAATGATATTAAAAGGGGTGGTTTTAGGGCTGCCAGTCCCCAGGTGGCTAAAGGGAGAGCTGTTGTGCTGTCTTAATCTCCAGGCTGGGGCAGGAGATCCCCTGGTTTGGAGACCCTCCACCCACTTCAGAGTCATCAAAAGGTGGGAGTGGGAATGTCTGCCGAGCACTTCATTATTCCCTATGGAGACCATAGGGTATAATGAAAAATTGATCCATGGGTATCTGAGGCTCAGGAGAGGGCTGTTTTTTTGAACCGCACAGATTGATCCATCTCTGAATAGTTTGTCCCTTATAAAATGCCACTCAAGACAGGCGTGACTGAGATTGCACTGCAGGGAAGAGGGATAACTCTTTCTCACAGAGTCATTTTCCCAATCTCAAATGGCAGCTAGGGGAGGATATCTCATGCAGAAAAAGACCATGGGTGTGTGTGTGGTGGAATGCAGAAGCTAGCTTGCACCTCAGTTCCTTTTGAATATGGCCTCTCACAGCTTTTTGAGTAAAATATATGTAAAATATATGATGGTTATCTGATTACAAATCTTCTAGCATCTCTGAGGATTTGTCACTTAGTCAGAAAAGCCATCATATTTGTGTGCATGTCTGGAAGAGTGAGATGTTTCTCTTTGTTGCTTCAGACCAACACAGCTACTCGCCTGGATTTATTTGGGATATTCGCATGCACATGAAAGCATTATACCTTGGTCATAAAGGTACCACCCGACCCTCTACTGGTCAGGTAAGTCAAAGGCTGAGAGCCTCCCACTTCAAAACAAGCAGCATGCAACACTCTTCAGTGTGTATGCCCCAACCCTTCAAGCAGATCCTGCAGAAAAAGAACAAGTTCTATGCTGATCTACGCAACCTCGTACGGAAGACCCCTACAGAGGACAAGGTGATCATCCTTGGCGACTTCAATGCCAGAGTAGGTAAAGACTCGGAAGCCTGGAAAGGAGTACTTGGCAAACACGGCATTGGCAACTGCAATGATAACGGGCACCTCCTGCTAGAATTCTGCACGGAGCACCAGCTCACCATCACTAACACTATCTTTCAGCAGAAGAACAGCCTGAAGACAACCTGGATGCACCCACGGTCCAAGCACTGGCACCTTATCGACTACATTCTGGTGCGCCAGAGAGACCTTTGAGATGTCTTACACACCCGAGTAATGCCCAGTGCGGAATGTCATACGGATCATCGTCTTGTACGTTGCAATCTCTGTCTTCACTTTAAACCCACACCCAGGAGAGGAGGTACCCCTCAGAGGAAGCTTCAGGTTGGCAGCCTTCAGTCAGCCGAAGTTAAAGCTGCCTTCCAGGCAAAACTCCAGTCAAGAATTGAGGACCCCAGTTGTCCCACAGACCCTTCTCCAGAAGCACTCTGGGAACACCTAAAAACTACCATCCTGTTGATCTCTGAAGAAGTCCTCGGGTTCTCCACAAGGAAGAACAAGGACTGGTTTGACGAGAACAATCAAGAGATCCAAGAATTACTAGCGAAAAAGAGATCTGCCTACCAAGCACATCTTGCTCAGCCCTCCTGTCCCGGGAAAAAAGCAATCTTTCGCGCTGCATGTAGCAACCTCCAGCGCAAGCTTTGAGACATTCAGAACGAGTGGTGGACCAAGCTTGCAGAGAGAACCCAGCTGTGTGCAGACACTGGTGATTTAAGAGGGTTCTATGAAGCCCTGAAGGCAGTATATGGCCCATCATATCAAGCTCAGAGTCCCTTGCGTAGTACAGACGGCCAAGTGCTCCTCACAGACAAGGCATCCATACTGAACCGGTGGTTGGAGTATTTTCAGGTTCTCTTCAGTGCCAACCGCGTAGTTCAAGATTCAGCAATCCACCTCACCCCACTTCAACCAGTGAAAACAGAGTTGGATGAGATCCCCACCCTAGAAGAGACTGTTAAAGCCATCAAGCAACTGAAAAGTGGCAAGGCAGCGGGAGTTGATGGAATCTCACCAGAGATCTGGAAGCATGGGGGCACAGTACTACATAGCACACTTGACAAAGTACTTGTCACCTGCTGGGAACAAGGCAAACTACCACAGGACTTTTGCGATGCAATCATCATCACTCTACACAAGAACAAAGGGGAAAAGTCAGACTGCTCCAACTACCGGGGGATAACCCTGCTCTCCATCGCAGGCAAAATCCTTGCCAGAATACTCCTGAACAGACTGGTGCCCACCATTGCAGAAGAACTCCTCCCAGAGAGCCAGTGCGGCTTCAGAGCTAACAGGAGCACCACTGACATGGTATTTGTTCTCAGGCAGCTCCAAGAGAAATTCAGGGAACAGAACAAGGGTCTATATGTGACTTTTGTCGACCTTACCAAAGCTTTCGATACTGTTAGCAGGAAAGGCCTGTGGCAAATCTTGGAACATTTAGGATGTCCCCCAAGGTTCCTCAGCATGATCATCCAGCTACATGAAGACCAGCGAGGCCAAGTCAGACACTGCAACGACCTCTCGGAGCCCTTCCCAATAGGCACAGGTGTAAAGCAAGGCTGCGTTCTCACGCCAACTCTCTTTACGATCTTCTTTAGCATGATGCTTCAAAGAGCCGCAGTAGATCTAGATGATGATGATGGTGTCTACATCCGCTATCGCACTGATGGCAGCCTGTTCAACCTGAGGCGACTAAAGGCTCACTCCAAGACAATGGAAAAACTTATCCGAGAGCTACTGTTTGCTGATGATGCTGCACTCGTCTCCCACTCGGTATCAGCTCTGCATCATATGACGTCCTGCTTTGCAGAGGCTGCCAAGCTATTCGGCCTAGAAGTTAGTCTGAAGAAGACAGAAGTTCTCCACCAGCCTGCACCCCAGGAAGATTATCACCCTCCCTGCATCACTGTGGGTGAATCAGTTCTGAAGACAGTCCAGCAGTTCAGCTACCTGGGGTGCATCATCTCCTCAGATGCCAAGATCGACAAGGAGATTGACAACAGGCTGGCAAAGGCAAACCGTGCATTTGGCCGACTGCACAAAAGAGTGTGGAGCAACAAGCATCTGAAAAAAGGCACAAGGATCAATGTTTACAAAGCGGTTGTGATGACAACCCTCATCTATGGCTCCGAATCGTGGGTTTTATACCATCATCACCTGCGACTCCTTGAGCACTTTCATCAGCGCTGCCTTCGCACCATCCTCAACATCCACTGGAGTGACTTTGTAACCAACACCGAAGTCCTCAAGAGGGCGGAGGTTACAAGCATCGAGGCACTGCTGTTGAAGACGCAGCTGCGCTGGGCAGGGCATATTTCTAGGATGGAAAACCACCGCCTTCCCAAGATTGCTCTGTATGGCGAACTTTCCACCGGCCATCGAAATAGAGGGGCACCAAAGAAGAGGTACAAGGACTCCTTGAAGAAATCCCTTGGCACCTGTCGAATCAACCATCACCAGTGGTCTGACCTAGCCTCAGATCCCAAAGCATGGAGGCATACCATCCACCAGGCTGTCTCTTCCTTTGAGAACGCACGCATAGCTGGTCTTGAGGACAAAAGGAGATTGAGGAAGAATCGCACTGCTACAGCACCAACCCCAAATCTGACTTTTCCCTGCAGCCACTGTGGCCGGATCTGCCTGTCCCGCATTGGTCTTGTCAGCCACCAGCGAGCCTGCAGCAGACGTGGACTACTGCACCCTTCTTAAATCTTCGTTCGCGAAGTCAAGCCGAGAGAGAGAGAGAGATATGCCTCTGTGATGATGGGGAAATTGATACATTAGAACATGTTATCTTTGATTGCAAGATGTATAATTAGATATGTAAAGTTTATATATTGCCCATACTTTCAGTCTATTCAGGGAGACATAGAGCCCCACTTCTCACCAAAATGCTTTCTAATAAGAGCCAGGACATAACATACTAAGTTGCTAAATATGGTTGGTTAGCTTTGAAGTGTAGGAAATCTCTAACTAATATACACAGGAACAAAGCAGGAGTCAAGTCACCTTTAAGACCAACCAATGTTTATTTTAGAACGTAAGCTTTCATGTGCTCTTAAGCACATTTCATCAGATGAGGAATCCAGCACAGTGAGCAAAGCCATACATAGCTGAGCAGAGCCATACATAGCTGGTAGACCAACATGGCTTCCTGCTTAGATCTATCTAATATATAGAGGGAGTACCTCCAATTCTGTTATTTATGAGAACTATGACTCTGTATTTTGAACACTGAAATTTATTCCCTGATTGTGAAATGTTTTAGTGTTATATATTGTTTTATATATTTTATCTACCATTTTTGTACTATTCTTGCTGGTCTTGGACCGTAGTAATAAAATTATTGATGTTGTTGTACCACTGGACTCAAACTTCATTCTGCAGCTTCAAACCAACACAGCTACCCACCAGAATCTATCCTAAATCTTTGAGCTGCTGTTTTTGTAGCAATTCCCACTGCCTCAAAGCAGTGTGTATATCATTGAATCAGAATGCTGCAAATCTGCTGTGAAATTGCTTCAAATCAGCTGTATGCTGGATCGAAGCCTTCTGCCATAAAGCAAAATGCTAAAAATGAAATGCAAAAAAAATAATAGCTCTATATTAAAGTATCATGTTCAATTCCATTTTTACAGATTAGATTCTAAAACTCAACAAGGAAAGTGAAGTGCTGGTAAAGCTTCTCAATGCTGAAGATGTAGCTGTTATGATCATCTTGTTGGAGATCTCATGCTTTGTAGCACAATATATATGGTTTTGAGTTTCTTTCACTTCAACAGATTGTCTGTGCAATATTATTTTTCTTCTTGTAGTGATATGGTTCCAACAGGGTATTCATAATGATTTGCGCCAACTGATATAAAGTTATATAAAGTTTAGCTATAGTTCTGCCAACCTCCATTTCCATCCAGATTTTCAAACTGGATTTTACAGAATTTGATAATACACATTGCAAAGCTGCCTGGGAACACTTTTCTCATTTTTCTAGTGCAGAGCAAAGGATATTTCTAACTGCCTGCCAGTAACTCTCAAATATGCCTTCATCCTTACAGCACAGTTTGTAAAAATGCACATTGCAAGGGGGAAAGCATTGTGGGGGGAGGGCTAAGGGGCCATAGATTTTTCAAACACTTTGATCTGAATGCAGTTAGATGAAATACTGACTGCTGTACATTTCAGCTAAAAATACTGTAACTCCATTCAGTACTAAGCATTCTTGTGTTCCAACCACGTATCGTACAAGAGGTCAAAGCGATCTCTTCTTTATTATGATCAGACATTAAGCTTTCCAAAATAATGTTTACAAGTATCTTTCATGAGACCCATAAGAGTACATACTTCTGCAAATTTGTGTGGTGTTCACTTGTGCCACATCAAGGTTGCCATGTCCAGGTTGGGAAACTCCTAGATATTTGGGAACGGACCTTGTGGAGGATAGGGACCTCTATGGGGTAAAATGTCTTAGAGTCCACCCTCCAAAGCATCCATTTTCTCCAGGGGAACTAATCTCTTTAGTATGGAGATAAGCTGTAATTCCAGGGGATCCCCAAGTCCCACCTAGAGGTTGGCATCTGTAGAAACATCTGGGAAAGAAGAACAACCTTTCCCCATAATTGTGCTTTGAGGACCTCTACATATTCAAAAAGGAGGAACTATAAATTATATTCAGCAATTTTCTTTGGAACTGTGATGACTAATAGACTGGTGTGTCAGTAAAAGGCATACAAATAACCTGAGAGCTGATATATCTCTTTTGTAATCTCAAAATAATTTATTAAACAACAGATAGAGAACACCTCTCTGTTGACTTGGCTGGGATACTGCACTTTTTAAAAGCTTAGAAGTGCTGAATAAACAGCTAAAGGACCGCGATTTGTGTTTTTTCACACAGAGAGCCTTGATTGAAAGGCTATTCCAAGCATCTGATTGGTTAGCATCAGCTGAGAAGAGAAAGATTTGAAAACTGCATTCTGAGGAGAGAGTCAGTCAGACTTCTCCCTTGACTGAGTTGAGTCTGATTTCAGCCCTAGCTGAGAAAAGTCAAGTACTAATAGTTTTGGAATCCAGCCCTGACTGAGAGCAGTTTAACACAGTCAGGAGAACTAGGGAAAGTTGGCAAGGACCAGTGGGTAGTTAGACAGAGATTCCCATTTGGGCCAAGGAAAGGGGATAGATCTAGAGAGAGAAGGAATTTCCCCAACCAGTCAGAACAGGGTGATAGCTCTGAAGAGTGCAGAGTGCAGTCTGTTTGGTTAGAAACTGCCTTTAGAGACTTTAAGAGTCAGTTAAAAACTCAATGCAAATACTGGCAGGACTTTTTTTTTTAGCAGGAACATACAGGAATGCAGTTGTGGCTGGCTTGGTGTCAGGGTGTGTGGCATAATATGCAAATGAGTTCCTGCTGGGCTTTTTCTACAGAAAAAGCCCTGAGTACTGGTATTTCAAGAAAAGGGGGTTGGGTACTTGAAAGAGTATACCAGTCTTCTGGAATCCAAAAGTCAGGGAATACTCAAAGAAAGTGTACTGAAGTGTTTCAGGAAAACACTGGGGGAAAAGCCTCTCAACATAAAGATTTAAGTTACTGTGAAAAGTTTGAGAAACTCCCATTAGCCTGAAACATAAGAACTAAAGTCTGTGCATGTACTGATTTTACCTCAGTTATCTATATTGAACTACCTCAGAAATGTTTCCTGATTTCACCTGAACTTTCCCCTCTGTGTTGAATAAAAAGTTTTAATTTGGAATATAAAAAAACTTCTTGAATGACATTAAAGTTGTATAAACTAAAGGGACTTCCATTCCTTTCCTCAGGTTCCTGGCCTGAGCAAACAGCCAAAATATCACTCTGTGACAGGATAGAACAACCAAAATTCTTCAGGAAAGAAGAAAACAGACAACTAGGGTGGCTCAGTCACAAAAGGGATGAAAAAGCAGAGAGAAAATTTTACCTCTGAGGGAGGGAAGTGGATGGGGAATCATAGTGCATTGCCAGTTGGCCATCTAACCTCTGTTTGAAAACCTCCTCACAAAATACTAATAGTTTTGGAATCCAGCCCTGACTGAGAGCAAGGAAGGAGAGCCCACCATTTCTAAGGAAGCTTGTTCCACTGAGGAACTGTCAGAAAGTTCTTCTTAATGTTGAGCGGGAAACTTTTTTGATTTAATTTCAACCTGTTGTTTCGGGTCCTACCTTCAGGGGCCACAGAAAAAAATTCTGCACCATCCTTTATATGACAGCCTTTAAAGTACTTGAAGATGATGATAAAATCACCTCTCAGCCACCTTCTCTTCAGGCTAAACATACCCAGCTCCTTCAACCTTTCTTCATAGGACTTGGTCTCCAGACCCCTCCCCATCTTTGTCGCTCTACTCTGGACCCATCCAGCTTATCTATATCCTTCTTAAAATGTGGCACACAAAAGTAAACACCATAGCCCAAGTGAGGTCTTACCAGAGCAGAGTAAGCTAGGCTAATTCTTTGCGAGGCAGAAATAGGAGAGGTTGCTCAGGATCGATAGGGTTGATTGATAAGCACCCTGAGACATTTGCATGGTTAGAGGGAGGTGTCTGGAACAGGCCATCACATGCCTTGTGGCTGGGTAAGCTGGGAAGAAGTGACCTTGGTGTTGGGCAGCATCTTTTGAACCTGGGAGGAGCCTTGCAGCACATCAGGGAAGAAACTGGGCACCTCTCTGCACATATGGCTTTGCAGGCAGTGATAAGGCTGGTTTGGAGTGGAAGAGATCTGCATTAAAAGGGCCTAGTGCAGCCCACCATTAAAATTGCAATTTACTGGAATAAACAGTGACATAGATCACCATTTAATTAATGTAAATAATTATCTGAGTGAATAAAACTAGTTGAACCTGCCTCCGGTTGCTTTGTGTCATTATCTAGGAAGGAGTGTGCCTAGGCAAAGGAACTTCCCCATTCCTCCATCTGTCCATTGGATTATTTCATTTTTATCTGTGTAATGTCATTGCACTGTTATTCATCTTCAATAACTGAAAACCATAGTTTTCCATGTGTTTCCTAGTGCTGTAATTAACTCAGAAGAGGATGGGTGGGGAATCACCCAAAATCCCCTGTCCACGTGGCTGGTGTATGGGAGCAGGCCAAGTAGGCAGCCCCTCTCCTCATGCACAGCATGTGTGTTCCTTAGAGCCTGCCTTCCCCAATGGAAAGTAGGCTGCATGGAGTGCAGATGCTGCCTGGTCAGTTTTGCATTCCCCATGTCTGTTACAGACCCAGGAAACATGAAAGTAGATGGCACCTGCACAGTGCGCTCCTCAGAGCCCAGCAGGGATAAATTAACCAACTGTAAAAGCTGAAGAAGAGCCAATTATAGTTTCTAAAAATTGGATCCTGTTGAACTTGTATGTAGGGGTGTGCATTTGGTTTGGCCGAATCAAAGAAACCCCCGAATCACCCCTGATTCAGAAGTATACAGCGCTGTATACTTCAAAATCCATTTTGAAGCCATTATACGGGAGCCATATACGGAACTCCATGGAAAAGGTGGGAAAAGAGCTTCTGCAGCCTCAGGGAAGCTGCTTGCCTCCTTTCCTGACTTTGGAAGCCTTTCCCCGCCTCTCCCATAGCTTCCCTGGGATCAGGGAGGGAGGGGGAGAGGAACCCCAGCAGCCAATTCAAAGCATGCATTTGCAAAATGCTTTACAAATGCATGATTTGCAGAGCTGTTGTGTAGCTGATGGCTGGGCTAATCCCGCAGCCATCAGCAACATTGTTGTTCTTTTGTTTACTTGGGTATCCAAGTAAACAGTGTTCTCTGGCCAATCACAGAGCAGTGGTATTTTTTTAAACTGCTCTGTATAGAGCCAGAGAACTTTTTAAAGGCATCTGCCTGGCTGAACTCCATTCCATTGCTGCTGTGTTGGTGTGTGAAAGAGATTGTGCTGCGGTGGTCCTTGGCCTCAGCTGCTGCTGCTCTCTCTCAGCCTTGCCTGACCTGCTAGGAGAAGAGAAGACGTCTAAGGTAAGACAGTCTTGGAGTTCTTGTTTTTATTTTAGTTAGTAAAAAGACTTTTTAAGACTCAGGGTCCCTTTACTTATCCAGATTTGGGTGGGTGAGTACTGGGTAGCTTATTTGGGGTTAGGGGCTTCTGCTGGGGGTGGGGGCCTGGGGTGGGGGTTTGCCAATTTGCCCATATCTTACTGTAATGAGAGGACTTTTAAAAGTGCAGTGTCCTTTTACTTTTCCTGATTTGGGTGGCTTGGATTTCTTGGGGTCAGGGTGAAGGTGTTTTTTGGGGGGAGGTGTTGGTAAAGTTCCTGCATTGTTAAAAGTCAAGTTTTTTACTATTTTAAAAGGATTCTGTGTTTGATTTGTTGCTGCTGTGTTTTGCTGCTGTTGTTGCATTTCTCTTCTGGTTCTGGTTCTTGTGGAGGGGGGGCTGTTTGGCCTAATTTTCATTGTTAAAATGGTCACTTTTTTAACAGTTGAGTTTGTTTCTCAGTGGTCTTTTTGGATCTGTTGTTGTTTGAATCTGTCCACCGCTTCTCTTGTTTGAGAGTTGTGTTGTTTGGGGCAGGGCTGGAGAGCTGGCATCTGTAGATTGTGTGTTCTGTGGCAGGGAAGTTGGCACCTGTGTGAGATACCTAGAACCAGCAGATTTGTTGTGCTTGGCCAGCTCTCCCCGTGTTGTTTGGGGCAGGGCTGGAGAGTTGGCATCTGGGTTTGCTGCAGCCAGGTGTACAGAGAAGACCTTAAGCAGATTGTGTTTTGTGTGGCAGTGACATTAGCAACTGGGTTTATATTGGTTCCAGGCCAGCAGGGTTCATAGAGTAGATAGATGGATGTAGTGCATTTGGGTCCTATAGAGATTCTGTGGTGTGAAGTTAGGTTTGGCTTTGGGTGCCCCTGGAATGGGACCCCCTGGCCCAATTTTTTTTGGGACTTGGGGGTTTTGTAGGGGAGAGTCCCCTGCATGTTCCCTGCAGTTTTGGGGGCTCTCCCTCAACCCCCCTGCCTCCTAGTAGCCTCTAATTATGCCCTATGTTGCCATTGATTTCAATGGCCCACAGGGTATAATGGTGAGATAGGGGCACCCTCTTTGTGTGCCCCTGGAATGCGACCCCCTGCCCCAATCTTTTTGGGACTTGGGGGGTTTGTCGGGGAGAGTCCCCTGCAAATTTGGGGGCTCTTCCTCAAACCCCCTCGCCTCCAGATGGGTTCCAATATACCCTATTTTGCCATTGATTTCAATGGCCATAGGGTATAATGGGGGCATATATTCAGAAATAGCCGCGCATCTACCGTATATGCGGCTATTCCGAATACTGGTATTTGGAAATACATGGTATTCCAAATTTTTTGGCCCCATGTATTTCCAAATCCGTGTAAATCCGATTTTTTTTTGTACACCCCTATTTGTATGCTGCCACTCATCCTTCCTACTCTTCTTTAACAAAGCCATAGGGTGGGAGCCATAGCTCAGTGGTAGAGCATCTTTCTCACATGCACAAGGTCTTGTTCATGGCACCTCCAGCTAAAAGGATCAAGTAGTATTCTCACAATTTTTATTGCTTAATCTCACTTTAAAAAAAATAAAGTAAAAAGAATTATAAATAAAAATGTAAATAGTTTCAAGTTTCTTCATTTCTCCTACAATTCTGGTTGTTGTTGTTTTTTTCAATTTTGGGGGGTGTGGGGTGCCAGTGGGCAGCTCACCTAGGGACCAAAAACCCTAGCACCAGCCCTGCCTGTCCAGCACTGAAAAGTACTGAACTGGGAGAGAGGAACTTGAACATTAAAGGAGGATCTTTCTGTGAGCTCCCAGTGCTGTAGTTAACCCTGAAAAGAGGGAGAATCATCCATAGTTTCCTGCCCAACCCAAATGTAGCAGACTCAGGAGACGGAAGCTTGTTCATGAAGGGGTCGATAGTTGTGCTGTATCAGGCCAGGGACAGAAGCTTCAAGCTTTGTATTATTCTTGAGCTGCACTATATAAATATATGGAAGTTGTTTGTTTGCTTAAAGGTTTGTTATGGGACAATTGCTTCTCTTCAGCACTATTTACATGCCCCAGAACTAAGAAAAGGGGAAAGAGGGTGTTTGGAGATTTATCATGGAGATACAGCAACTGAGGGACATATGACATATTTGGGGAGGATGGTGGCTCAGTGGTAGAGCATCTGCTTGGGAAGCAGAAGGTCCCAGGTTCAATCCCTGGCATCTCCACAAAAAGGGTCCAGGCAAACAGGTGTGAAAAACCTCAGCTTGAGACCCTGGAGAGCTGCTGCCAGTCTGAGTAGACAATACTAACTTTGATGGACCAAGGGTCTGATTCAGTATAAGGCAGCTTCATATGTTCATATGCCTGATGTGAAAGGGGAAATTTGGCTAATACCAGACTGTCCTGTGTTGTGTAGGGTCTCTATAGCAAATATGAATTGAGAAAATATTGCCAAAAACAACATGATGACAGTATGGGTGCACTCACACTAAGCTAAATAATGTGTTTTACAACTGGATTTTTACTATGTAAGAATAGTGAAAAAAAATTTAAAAAAAACCCTCTCTAGTGTGTGTAAGCCAAAATGCCCTCAAAGCGAGGTTGGGGAATTGTCAGGTGGGCATCTGGCTTGTCAGGATCTTTTACCTGTGTATACAGGATTCCACGTCCAGAAAGTAATGCTTAAAAATATTAGGGACTCTAATTAAGTTAAACAATTAAAATTTATTAAGAAAAATGTATGCTTTCATACAAGATAAAATACTCATAAAATCATACACACAGTCCTAGGAAAAAAGATAGATAGATGATAGATAGATGATAGATAGATGATAGATAGATGATAGATAGATGATAGATAGATAGATAGATAGATAGATAGATAGATAGATAGATAGATAGATAGATAGATAGATAGATAGATAGATAGATAGATAGATAGATAGATAGATAGCAGAACACATGGGTAGATGAACAGGGTGATATTTACTTATCGTAGTCTTCAAGGAAGGCTCCAATGATGACGAGCGAGGAAGTGGGAGAAGGGATCCGAAACTGATCAGGAATCGGGGATGGATCTATGCAGTGGAATTGGGATACTGATAGAAGCACACCTGTGGGTAGCTAGTCCACAGATTATAAGGACTCTCTTGAACCCTTAGGCGATGGGAGGTACGAGGGAGGAGGAAGGTGGTCAGCTGATGCATGACCTCCCAAAAAGGGGAGGTTTTGCGGTGCCCATAAGGGCTGGACTACTGCGACAACCAATAGAAAGTTCATTGGTGGCACCTAATTGGATGCTCATTTCTGACCAATGGACTTGCTTGGATCCTGGATACCTGAATGAACTTTCAGGTTGAAATGGACCAGGGGGAGGCTCCAAAATGACAGTTGGGGAGAAGAATAGGAGAGATTACTGGGTGGGGAGATGCTTAAGACTATTAGACTTATCTAAAAGGGTGACAATAGAGGGTCAAATCATGACCTAGGTAACACCCAGTTTACACAAAGGAACTTGGCTCTGGCTGAAAATGGTCTTCCTCTCCTTCTGTCTTCTCCTTGGCACCAGTCTTTGTCTTGAGTTCCATTAGACAAAGGAAGTGGCGGTTGGACAATTAGCCACTCCTAGGGTGGGTAGATTGGTTGCAGGCACAGGTGACATCTGGTGTGTACGTGAGCTGTCCACTTCACTGGAATGGAGTCAGGCCTGGTAGGAAGATGGCTGCGTGTGGTGTTAGCCCTCCATGGTGGATTCCATGGTCAGTGCTTCAAAACCGTTCACCTGGATAGCTCCTGGTGGCGCAGATTTCTCCATTCCATGGCTGGGATGGACGTCAGACGGAACGACGGGAAGCCATCCATTCTCCTGGTGGGCACTCATGTACCAGTCTTGATTGCCTTTGTAGCGTTATGGCTGTTTGTACTGCATAAGTTCCTTTTGCCCCTGGATAGGTTCGCTCACACTCTCTGGCCAGACATGTGCGTGTGAGTCACTTCTCCAGGTGCTTTGGCATCCCTGGTGATTATGATGTTCTGTAAGGGGGGTTTTCCTCACATGTGACAGCACCTGTGGTTTGCTCTGAGATCCTATCCAGTCCATATCTTGGTTTAGCAAGGACAGTGTGGATGGGAAGCCCTTAGGTAGGAAGGACTGGTAAATGCACTGAGTTGTCTAAGGATGAAGGGAGACTAGCCAAACCAGCTCCTCACTGGCAGTGCAGTTGGGGTGTTGAGGAAGGGTCTCCGTTGGCACTGAGTTGTATTGACTGTGTGCTTAGTGGCTCCAATGTTTAGGGAGGAGGCTTGGCATCTCTCCATACAGATTTGCTGTCCAGGCTAGGATAAAAATGGAAGTGACTACAGGTGAATTTGGCTTCAAGGCACCCAAAATATTGGCAGCATACATGGTGTATCTCATGTCTGTTTGGAAGCGGAGAAGCAATTACTAGCTGCTTGGTGGTTCAAGGGGACCTAATTAAATGACATGTAACTCAAGTGTGAGATTAAATTCTGTAACCACAGAAGGCATATGCTGTTACCTGGCTGCAAGTCCACATGCTTTATTCAAGAAAAAAAGAAAGCAGAAAGCAGAGACTCAGTGACCACATTGCTTGCCATGGCAAACTGATTCCATCATTAACAGTTCCTATAGTAACAAGACAAATACTTTGACTTACCATCACGGTTGCAATTGTGTGTCTTTTCCCTAGCAGAATAAACCTGAAGCAGGAACAAACTCATGTTCCCCACTGGAGCTGCCAAAACACACAATAAAACACGTATAAAAGACAATTATTTGCCATTGTGAGTGAAATGGATGGAATCTGAAACTAAAACACTTGTCTGATTTCTGGAATGCATGTGTGCATTTGTTCCGGCAATGTGCTTACAAAGAATTACAGTTTCTGTGTGTAAAACAAAGGTGAGAGGGGACATCAGTTCACTTTGTTCTGATTTGGGGAATGTCCTCCATACACAACAGAAGATTCATGTGTACATATTTGTCTACTCAACCCCGCCCCCACAAAGAAAGTCATAATGCGCTTAAAGAGAGGAAAAAAAGAGGAATCAATGCAAACTGTTTGAGCACGTCTGTTAAATTTTGCATATGTAGAAAGTGATTGCCATAGCAATGAGGTGAAGACATTAGGTCAGCATCTTTGCATCCAACTATATATGATAAAAACCAAACACCTCCAGAAAGAAAGGTATCTCTTTTCAGTCTCAATGACACCCACATTCCATGTGTACAAATCACAGGAGTCAAAGACACTCATCACATGTTTCATCATATACATCAAAAGTATGTAAACATTGAGGGGTCCCAGAGGGCTCAACAGGTCTATGTTTCTCCCTGCCTTTGGAGGGCTGTGTGGACTTGAAGCTAAGCAGAACAATTCAATGTTGTTGAAAATGTCTATATACATGATCGGGGGGGGGGGGGGAATAGAAAAGGCCCAGCAGGAACTCATTAGCATATTAGGCCACACACCCCTGACAGAAGGGCAGTCATCCAGCCACACCCACCTCATAGAGTTTCTGGTGATTAATGCTGGAAATTCTAGTGAGATTAAAGACACTATAGTCACTCCAGCAAACACCACACATACCTTAGCTTTAAAGCAGTTTCCAACAGTTACCAGAGCTTGCCATGTTGCTAATTTTTAAAACAGAGAAAACAGAACACTGAGAAATTCAGAACTGTGTATATTTAAATTCCTGAACATGCTCTGAGGAATAAAGGAAGCTGACAGATACAAAACCATAGAAAGTTTTTCATATACCTTCAAAAGGTGGGAAAATTATAAAACAAAAGTATAAAAAGGGAAAACATATTTAATTTAAAATCATAAGCCCCCCTCCAATACTCCAGAAAACCTGCTGTTTGGCTCAGTGATAAAGATCCTAAGAACACTCTAGCAATTGTGGAATTTGTCTCAGTCCTTTTAGCACTTGCATTAAAAAAATGAAATAAATGTCTTCTGCTGCTCAAGATTCCAGAATCAATGAGTTTCTAAGGGTACAAAAGGAAAGGAAATAAGACACTAATACTGGTGGAAAACACAAATGTATATGAAAAAAAATGAAACCCGAGGGGTTTCAGTTATTTGAATATTTGAAATTGTTTTCAAAGACTAATACCAATAGGAAGTTAACTCAGTAGGTAAAGGGCTGCCTAAAGGAGATATATAAATATAACATTTAAAAAGAGAGAACATTCACAAGCAGACCACAAAACATCCAAATAGTTGTTCAACTCCCCCTTCCCAAAGCAAAAGAAAGAAACATAGAGTAATGATTATGACAGAAGTGAAAATAGTCATGTTCAAGTCAAAGGAAGTCACTCAGGTATTAAGAACCATTTAAAGCAGAGTGACACAAAGGTCTGTGGAAAGAACTCTGAGGAGGGAAGACAATAATAATACTAATAATATCAAAAATAAATAATATAGAAGAAACTTCTGATGATACCTCAAGGAATTAAGATACACACAGAGAAAGAGAGCCAAAATAAACACAGCACACACACACTTTTGTGATCTCGCTTGGGCAATTTTCTCAGAAAAGTTGTTGAATGTAACCAAGTTTCAACCAAGTTCTTCAGACTGTTGGGTATGGTTTAGGATGGGTGGACTGGTCACGCAGCCATCCTTACCTTCCTTGTGAGCTTTAGCACATCAGTGTGGCCTAGTCTTCTGACAAAAATATTTAATCTTTCATTGAAATCTGCCTCCGTTCCTGAGGACTGGACGGTAGTAAATGTCACCCCCATCTTTAAAAAGGGTTCCAGAGGAGATCCAGGAAATTACAGGCCAGTCAGTCTGACTTCAATACCGGGAAAGTTGGTAGAAACCATTATCAAGGACAGAATGAGTAGGCACATTGATGAACACGGGTTATTGAGGAAGACTCAGCATGGGTTCTATAAGGGAAGATATTGCCTCACTAACCTGTTACAGTTCTTTGAGGGCGTGAACAAACATGTGGACAAAGGAGACCCAATAGATGTTGTTTACCTTGACTTCCAGAAAGCTTTTGATAAAGTTCCTCATCAAAGGCTCCTTAGAAAGCTCGAAAGTCATGTAGTAAAAGGACAGGTCCTCTTGTGGATCAAAAATGGGCTAATTAATAGGAAGCAGAGAGCGAGTATAAATGGGCAGTCTTCGCAGTGGAGGACGGTAAGCAGTGGGGTGCCACAGGACTCAGTACTGGGTCCCATGCTCTTTAACTTGTTCATGAATGATTTTGAGTTAGGAGTAAGCAGTGAAGTGGCCAAGTTTGCAGATGACACTAAATTGTTCAGGGTGGTGAGAACCAGAGAGGATTGTGAGGAACTCCAAAGGGATCCGTTGAGGCTGGGTGAGTGGGCGTCAACGTGGCAGATGAAGTTCAATGTGACCAAGTGCAAAGTAATGCACATTGGGGCCAAGAATCTCAGCTACAAATCCAAGTTGATGGGGTGTGAACTGGCAGAGACTGACCAAGAGAGAGATCTTGGGGTCATGGTAGATAACTCACTGAAAATGTCAAGACAGTGTGCGATTGCAATAAAAAAGGCCAACACCATGCTGGGAATTATTAGGAAGGAAATTGAAAACAAATCAGCCAGTATCATAATGCCCCTGTATAAATCGATGGTGCGGTCTCATTTGGAATACTGTGTACAATTTTGGTCGCTGCACCTTAAAAAGGATATTATAGCATTGGAAAAAGTCCAGAAAAGGGCAACTTGAATGATTAAAGGGTTGGAGCACCTTCCCTATGAAGAAAGGTTAAAACGCTTAAAACGCTTGGGGCTCATATATATATATATATATATATATATATATATATATATATATATATATATATATATATATATATATATATATATATATATATATATATTGGCCACTGTGTGACACAGAGTGTTGGACTGGATGGGCCATTGGCTTGATCCAACATGACTTCTCTTTAGGGTTGCCAAGTCCAATTCAAGAAATATCTGGGGACTTTGGGGGCGGAGCCAGGAGACTTGGTGGGTGGGGCCAGAAGTCATTGGGGCGGAGCCAGGAACAAGGGTGTGACAAGCATAATTGAACTCTAAGGGAGTTCTGGCCATCACATTTAAAGGGACAGCACACATTTTTAAATGCCTTTCTTCCATAGGAAATAATGAAGGATAGGGGTACCATATTTTGGGGCTCATAGAATTGGGCCCCCTGGTCCAATCATTTTGAAACTTGGCGGGTATTTTGGAGAGAGGCACTAGATACTGTACTAAAAATTTGGTGCCTCTACCTCAAAACATAGCCCCCCCCCAGACCCCCTAATACCCACTGATCAATTTCCCATTATTCCCTATGGGAATCATTCTCTATAGGAAATAATAGAGTGCCCAGTAGACATTTCCCTCCCCCCCATGCTTTCTAAAGCAAGGGGAGGGCCTCCAAACTAGGGAATCCCCTGCCCCCTCCTTCTCTCACACACAAATACTTACTGGGTCTTGTTCCTGAAGAACTTCACTTGATCTGAAAACGAAAGCAAAACAAAGGGAGGGGCCGTTCTCTGAAGCCCTTCCTGTTTCCTGCTTCCTGCTCAGCCTTAAAGGCACATATTTTAAAAACGGGCCTGCAGGAGCCCTAAAACTACATGGTGATTGTGAGGGGCAGGGCTTCCACCGCCGGCCAGCTGACTGGGGGCGGGGAGAAGCCTGTGAAAACGGGGGATCCCCGGCTTTGACCTGAGGATAGGGAAGACTACTTCTCTTATGTTCTTATGTTCACCACACTATCTCACAAATTGCACAGAGAGCCTTTGCTTTTAAGTTAAAAATACTGATGGATTTATTTAAAGAAACATAATATATAAGTGTAGTGGATGGAATGAGTGACTATTCTAGCTAACTATGGATGGCCTTGGATTGATAGTAGGCCATCTGCTTAGTTCAATTCAGGAGGAGAGACACCATGCTGGTCCTCCTGATGCATGCAGAGAAGAAGAAGGAAGAGGAGGAGAACAAGGAAGAAGTTCCCTGAGATTACATTCTATTGGTTAGAGAGGGTGAGTAAAAGCAGAGCAGACATGAAGGAGTCTGATATTATCCTAGCTATCTAGCTTGCTCTATGATGTTTGTAGTCTTGGAGGATTGAACAAGAAAGATCACCAGTCTGTTCTTCTAACACAGACTAACACAGTGAAATGAAAGATCCTCACTTACTCTGTACTATCTATTTTACTGTGCAAATTACTTCTAAAATGAATGCAAAACAAACAGATTCACAGCGACTTACTTTCTCACAGCTTCACTATTTTACTGTGTAAAGGACTTCTAACATGAATGCAAAACAATGGAGGCTCTTACTTTTTCACAGACTCTGAAAGAAGATCCACATGGCTCTGCTGGCTCCCCTCACCCCCCAGCCAGACTCCTACGGAAATTTAAAGGCACACACATCTTCCAAGAAGCAAGCTGTTCCCAAGCTTCTTCCAGCCTTCCAAGGTGGAAAGGCACATGGTGACTGTTGGGCTGGGGTTTCCCTTCACCAGCCAGCTGGCTGGCGGAGGGAAGGAGCCTGCAAAACTGGGACCTGGGGACTGGCAAGCCTAGGAGGCAGGCACTTAGCAGTCTTTCTAAGTGCCTGCTTTCTCCAAGCCACATGATTGGAGAAATCAGGTTTGGCGAGGGCACACACTTCAAGAAACAGTCCCCTAAGTCCCTGCATTCTCTCCAAGTCAGCTGGAACACTCTCCAACCAGCCAGAATGGTGTTCCTGTGCATTTTGGCACAAAAAAGCCCTGTACATGATGTATTTTGTGACCCCATGGACAGAGAGGGGTGGATGAAGAGACACACACAGACCTTCCATTCCCCAAAGTAACTTAGTGAAGAAGAAACATAATGGACATCACAAATGGGGCTTTCTGGGCTGTGATTCCAGTTGTTTTCTCCATCTGCAGGGGCTGCACCCATGCAGTGAAATATATATAGTATTTGTGATCTGTGTCCCCACTATGTTTTAATTAGTTTGCCATATTGTTCTGATGCTGTGTTTGCTACTGTTATTATTTCCAAAATAAATTCAGCAATCAGAGTTTAACTGAATGGAACTGTTTCACATAATTGCACAGTAGCAAAGATACTGTGAAAACATTACACTGCTAAACTGATGTATGGAATGTAAACTTTTGTGTTGTAGAGCAGTGCAAAAGAGTTGTTCCTACACCGCTTATGTTTCTGAATCCAAAGAGTGATTACATTTTTTAGGGAACTGGAAAAACTTAAAGATGTTCCATGCTTCAAGTAATGGATCCATCACTAACACCAAGATGTCTGCAAATGGTTTGTTTTAATTCATTGGGAAATGACTAAGACATGCGACTCTTCCAAGCAAAACTAATTGATGGCTTCGTTTCTCATCAGGAATCACTTACTCTTAACTCCAAGCCTGACATTCCTAACCTAAGAAATACTCCCATCGATTTCTTGTCTACTGCTGATTAGAAATTTGTTACCAATCAATTAGAGTATTGCTTGAGTAATGAGATCAAGATTGGGCTCTTGGTGCATAAATAGTAGAGTACTTCATTTTCTTTCTAATGCTGATGGAGATAAAAGTGGCCAGGCTTGCATGTGCAAAAAAAGATAGTTTACTAAGAGTGTGCCATGACTTTCTGTGTTCTGCATTAACTTCTTAGCCCCAGATATGTGTATGCAAGAACTCGACCTGTGTTTGTCATATTGGATGGGTGGTAAGGGCGCATAAAATACATCTCAGAAGACTGGTTCTCTCCTTCCCAAGTTCATTACTTCTTTCTATAATACAAATATAATACAAATACTAGAGTGCATCCATAGCTTTGAGGGAAAGGCTGTGGATCAGCTGCTTAGTATTCAGAATGTCTGTTAGTTAATTTCTGGCATTGTTAATTAAAGGTTCTCAAAAAACAGATGCTCGGAACAACCTTCTTTACTTGTAACTGCCAGTTAAAGTAAACAGTACTGAGCTTTATAGGCCACTGTGGTGTTCATTTTAAGCATCTTCCAGGTTTTCCTTGCTTTCAGACTTTCATCTGAGCCATTGACTCTGTGATACAAATGAAGAATGAGCCAAGTCTCAGACTTATCTCATTGTTTACTCTAGGGTAGGGCTGCCAAGTCCCTGTGCCGCTGCTGCAAGGGACTCCCCTCATGCGTGCAAAGTGTACGCAGCATGATGATATCACCCAGAAGTGACGACATCACACCAGGCACGTCATTCCAGGGACGCTCTAGGATTTGCAGTAAAACCTCTATGGTACCAGAGTTTTGCCATGAATCCTAGAGTATCCCTGGCATGATATGCTCAGCCTGACATCATCACTTCTGGGTGACATCATCACACAGGGCAAATCATGTGATGACGAGGCCCTTTAGAAGCAGGAATCCCCCCAGCAGCCTGCTCCATACCAGTGGGTTGGAGGCCCCCAAACTAGGGGATCCTCTGCCCACAGCAGGAGCTTGGCAGCCCTACTGTAGGGATGCTGAGAACTTTTCAACAAATATGATTAGTGTTAAAATGTACCTTCTTCACAATGTCCATGTTGTGTCAGGTTGAATGCATCCTTTGATTATTTTGAGGATTTGCTCACAACAGCATTACCAATAGTTTGGTATCTGCACAATGGCAACATTCAATGCAACAACAGGGTAAGAAGTGGATGAGGGATTTAGGGACCCTGGGCAGAGAGGTTCAAGGGCCTGTCTTCCCTTCTTCCCATCACCAGTTACCTACACATGCCCTCCTTCCCTTCTCTCCACTCACATGCCTCCCTTCCCTGCTTGTAATTTCTCCCTCGGCCCATGCTCACCATTGTCTGTAGCCCTTTTTTTCAGTGGCACTGGACAATAAGTATAGCTGGGATTACAGCTGAATGCTAATAAGTAAGTGAAGGGGAGGTCAATAGCAGCGGGCCCTGCCAGAAGTTGCTGATGTGTATAAACAAATTACAGGCTTGCTTGAATTACATATTCTCTTGGGTAGGTCATGTACTGTGTTCTCTTATATTTGCCACTTTTCCATCTGTGAAGCTGGTGGCATTCATCAGTTGATAGTATCCATGATCCTGGCGCATGTTTACAATTGACTTGATTCAACTACCATTCTTAGGTGGAAGTGCAAGAAGACATACATCCAATTAATACAAATGAACACATTCAGTTTTGCAAGTAGGAATGCTCTAACAAGCTCCAATTTGGCTCCCAATCGGTTTGCTCTTTGCAGATAGCCATTCTTTATTTATTTATTTATTTATTTATTTATTTATTTATTTATTTATTTATTTATTTATTTATTAATTAATTATCAGAACAGTGCCAATTGCCATCCAACAGAACCCTCTTAATGGCATCGGGCAAGCGACCAAGAGAAGTGGAGGAGGAATCTGCTTCTTTGCCAGTTTGCAAACAGTTTAGGATAGAGGACTTTTTTACCTTAAACAAGTCCAAATCTGCTCTGCCATCATTTGCTATTAAAACATCGAATCGCTTCTTCCCTCTAGAAGACATGTTAGAGTCAGCAGAAAAGGAGGAACTGACTAATGAACTGACTAATGAGTCTGATCCCGAAGATGTCGTAGATTCTCAACTCCAGTCTGGGGTGGGGGCTTTAAAGGTGCAGCAGAGACAGCGTGATAATGAAGAAAGATCCACGTCTTCTGATGAGCTCGCCCCAATTACCTTGATTGCAAGCACAGTGGAATGTATCTTTAAAAAGTTAAATGGATTAGAAGATCAAATTCTTGACCTTTCTTTGGAAATAAAGAGACTATCAGTGTCAATGGATAAAGTTCACTTAGCCCAGCTGGATGATACCTCTATTGGAGCTTTAGCCCCTTTAAGCAGTGTCTGTCTGCAACACAGGATGTGGATCCCCGGAGCTCCTTTACGGAGTCTAAGGTCAGCGTGGGCCATAAAAGGAACTTGCAACAATTGGTTCTACAGCCCAATAAGGTATGCATCACAGTTTATCCTTATGGCAGGAAGACCCCATGCTGGAGAAGTAAACTTTTAGTTAAATCTCATCTCTGTGAACTTCTTCATCTGAACTATCACAAAATTGACTTGATTTCCATCGAATCTCTTAATGATCAGTCTCAAATGCAGAGGATTCTGCTTACCTTTCAATCCCCCAACATTCCTTCACTAATTTTGAGGCGAAAGAATTACTTATGGTCTAAGGGGGTTTTCCCTGTGCGATTCTTTATTAACTCTCAAACTAATGCTCTGCTGCCTAACCTGTCCACAAGTGACAGTACGCGAAGTAATCCTCATCTTTTGAAGAATGCATCATCTTCAGTGGCAAAATATAAGGCTTTGATGTGTTTTAAGGTATCTAGATCTGGTCAGTCCCAATCAAACCCTGAGCTGGATAATGAGTCATCAGTGCAGCCCTCTATGGATGTGATGCATAGTCCCCTTAATGTTTCAATAGAAGATGACCTTCTGCAGTCATTTGGGAGTCTTCCAGCAAAAGATCAACAGGCAATCCTCATAAGACTTGAATGTACTAAGCGGCAGCTGCAAAGGTCTTTAGAGCTGGGGAAATCAGTTCCTTCAATCAACCTGGATCCTGCAGGCAACCCCCTGTCCCTTTGTCCCCCATCGGCTGACTTAATTGATCTGACTATGGAACCCTCTCTAAATGGCTCAAGGGCACCCCAACATAATGGCTGTATTTTCACTGATGACGCCAGGGTGCTAGAAAGGATATCCATTATCAATTGACTACCAGCTAGGGAAGCCACAAGGAATATCCACATTGTCTCCTGGAACATAGCCGGGTGGAAGAGTAAAGTGAATGACTCAGATTTTTTGGACTTTTTGAAATCCTTTGATTGTGTCTTCCTTCAGGAAACATGGGCGGAAGACAGTTTTAGACTGACGGATTTTAAAGTTTTTAATCTCCCTGCTTATAGAACTCATTCTAAAGGTTGCAGTAAAGCAGGCCTGGCTGCTTTGGTGAAATCCAACTTACCATTTAAGGTGGTCCTCTTGGATCCTTGCCCACCATTTGCCCAGGCTTTATTGCTGTCCTCTCTAGCACTGATTCTAATCATGATTAATGTTTATTTAGCCCCTTCTAATGGAAAGCTGGAGTTTGATGCTGCCTGGGAGAAATTTTCTGATTATGTGATGTCTTTGTCTAGGAAATTCCATACTGCTCAGCTCATGATTTTTGATGATTTTAATGCTCGGATAGGCAGTAATAATCAGAAATGGAACTCTCATTTTGGCTTTGAAGCGGCTGAATCCCTTCCACTACAATTATGTTTACCCCATTGTTCTAAAGATACTTTAACCAATAAGGCGGGTCTTAGATTAATTGAATTCTCCATAGCACACAATGCTATAATATTTAATGATCTCTCCAAATTTCCGGCCACAACTGATTTTACCTTTTTTTCCACATGGGGTTGCAGTGTGATAGATTTTTGTTTGGGTTCACCCAACCTTCTGTCATCTATTGATAATTTTTACATTGATTCGCACACGGAAACTGACCACTTGCCCCTAATTCTATCTTTAAGATTGGAACTGGAGGTTAATATGGTATCATCTTTCCAATCTGTGAGAAAGTTCTAAAAAAAAATCAAGTGGTCTCCAGCCCTAGAAAGGGAGTTTTCTTCCCTCTTTGGCTCTGAAGCACTGTGCAGATTAAGGGATTCAGTCATAAATTCCAATTCAGATGATACAATCCTTTCAGGATTCTCATTATTAATTGATTACTTTAGTGCTAAAGATAAACCTGTGATCTTGTCTAGGTCTAGTTTCTCTAGTTGGTTCGATACAGATTGTTTAGCTTGCAAACAAGAACTGAGAGCACAATTTAAAGAGGCCTGTCACTCCAAAGACCCAACAAAAATTAAGGCCTACATCGCTTGTAAAACAGCCTATCTGGAGCTTATTACATCCAAAAAGAAAGTTTTCTTTCAGAATAAATGGGACCAACTTTACCACTCAATAAAATCTAATGATAATAAGGCTTTCTGGAGAATTATTTTGGGTAATCTAAAAACAATTCTGTTACTGACCCAAATATTTCTGCGCAAACATGGGTTGATTACTTCTCTAACATTTTTGCTGCTCCATGTGTATCCCCTCTTATTTTATCAACCCCCACAGTTACTGATATGCTGGTCTGGCCTCCAGTAACTCTAGAGGAAATCAGTGATTTATTGAAGGATTTAAAAGCGAGTAAAGAAAGTGCCAGGCCCTGATGGCCTTCCCGCTGAGGTATTCATAAAGTTTGCCGATTGGTGGCTCTTGCCCCTTGCAAAATTGTTCTCTTTTATTGATCTGCATGGCTCCTTCCAAGACTCTTGGCTTGATTCTATAATTATCCCAGTAAACTAAAAGGGGGGGGGGGTAGAGTTACCAGAAAATTTCTGACCCATTAGTTTATTATCTATAGTGGGCAAATTGTATGCCAAACATTTAGAACTCTGATTAACTGACTGGATGCACCTAGGCAACATCATAGGTCCTGAACAGACTGGCTTCTTCAAAGGCAAATCTGCTATGGACCATTGCTGCACTCTGGCCTTCCTTGCTGAAAAATATATGCATACCGGGACAAAAAAAATTATATGCTGCCTCCATCGATTTGAAGGGCGCTTTTGAATCAATAGATAGAGCCCAACTATGAATTAAGCTAGGTTACCAGGGAATGGGCCCTCATCTGCTGTTTCTCTTGAGAAAACTTTATTCTAATACTTTTTGCCAAGTGAAATTTTCTTCTAGGGGTGACTTGACTAGCAAAATCCCAGTGTTAAAGGGGGTTAAACAAGGTTGTGTGCTGGCCCCGCATCTTTTAAATTTATTTTTAACTGACCAGGCACAATTTTTGAACCCTATTAATGGCCATCTGCCTAAACTAGCAGGCTGAGCGGTGATGATACTACCATCCTCTCTTGCACAAGTGTGCGCCTGCAAAGGTATTTGAATGCCTTCTATGACTACTGTAATAGTAATTCACTCTCTATCAATTATGGCAAATCTAAAGTAGTTGTCTTTTCAAATTGCCCACAGAGATGGTTTATTGGCAACTCAACAACTGAGCAAACAAAAAAAAAAATTAAATACTTGGGGATCACTTTTAATCGCAAGTTAAGCTGGGTTTCACATCGTAACAACACCGTCAACTTGGTTAAATGTTTGGCTGTTCAAACTCTATTTTCTCAATTGGCTGAGGCTCCTCCTTTGGGGAGGAAGGGGGGGAGGGAGAGCTTGCTTTTCTAGACTCTCAAGTGAACAGCAGAGCTAGTGAGCCAAGCCTCTCTTCCTTCCATTGGCTGGGGCTCCTTCCCTTCCTGGTCCCCTGGGGAAGGAAGGAAAGAGCCAGAGCTTCCTTTGCTCAGTTTCCTGGAGCCCATGAGAGAGATAAAAAGAAAGCACCTTTAAGACCAATGAGTGCTAATATTTTAAGCATGTTTTATTTTAAGTATTTTTTTAAAAAAATCTTTAATTGTGTTTGCCTTTATAAAGTTTATATCTCTGTTACCTTCATTGTGTACTATGACACACATAGTATGGCCCAGCAAGGTGTCATTTATGTCAGATCCAGCCCACATAACAAATGAGTTCAACATCCCTGATTTGAAACATTTATCTTCCCTTTAATCATTAATCATCCTTTTTTGAATACATAAAATGAACTTAAGGTTCATTTAAGTTAATTTAATTTAATTTTTAAATTTATATCCTGCCCTTTCCCACAAGCAGGATCAGGGCAGCTCAAAAAAGAAATTTAACACATCAACAGATAAAAATATAAAAACATCATAAAATCATGCAGTATAAAGTCTGAGGACAGTACAACATATCAACAAAGGCATGGGCACACAACAGCATATAGACCAATATCTGGCAGCATAGTGCAATCACAGTGATGGTAAAAATACTGGGGAGACTAGCTGGTAACAAGAGGACGCCTGCTGGATCAATTGAAAGCCTGACAGAAGAGCTCTGTCTTGCAGGCTCTGTGAAACCTCACTAAGTCCCACGGGGCCCAGATCTCTAGCAGGAGCTCATTCCACCAGGTAGGGGCCCGAACTTAAAAGGCTCTCGCCCTTGTTGAAGCCAACCAGATATCCTTAGGACCAGGGACCACAAGACGATGTTGTGCAGCAGATCTCAGAACCTTGGCGGGGGGGGGGCCTCTCATATGGGTTAGCTATCATTATTGGTAACTAACTTCCATATTCCTTCTAGTTAATATATATTTCCATTAAGACATAGCAATAATGCTGTTACAGCAGTCTCAGTCAAGAACTCATGGCTCCCCTGCCCATGGAGCCAACTGGCAGCTGTGGGTGGGGCTGCCTTTGTCTCACCTGGGAGTATGACACAGTTGCAGGGAGGAGGTTATATATTCTGGCTCCTCCCTCACCACTTCCTCAAGACTGAGTAGGTTATTAGAGGAATGATTTAATGCTAGCGTGTAGGTTATTAGAGGAACTCTTTAGCATATGAGGCCACACCTCTGACATCACCATTATTTGCATACCAAGCCACACCCTGACACCAGCACTATTTGCATAATAGGCCACACCCCCTGACATCACCAGAAGTGCAGTCATCCAACCACACCCATCTCAGAGTTTCTGGTGATTGCTGCTAGAAGTCCTAGAGAGACAACAGACACACAGTCACTTCAGCAGACAAGCACCACATGTATTTATAGTAAAAATAACACTAACAGTAACTTAAGCAAACACCTCAATATGCACTCTAGAACTTGGAAAAGCACACACACACTGAGAGAGATGTACAACAGCACAACCAGAGGTTTTGGCTTTGGATCTCTGACTTATGTGGACCAATGGGGTCACAGCTTTTACAGAAAGGGCCATTTTAAAGGATTGAGGATTTTACAAGGCAGTGGGATGCTGTAAGCTCTCTGTGGGACCATGGAAATTTTCACCAATTGCCACATAATCAAAGAACTGCAGAGGTAAGCTAACATTCAAAGTGGATTCTCCACAAACTAGCCAGCACACATACCACCCATACAATTCTCCCCCTAAGCTTCAGAGTCTAGTGAGCAGAAATTCTACTTTGTGAGCTATTGGCATTAAAGTTGTGAACTACTGCATAAATCAGTTTGCTCTGGGGCCTTTTCCCCTGAAGTAAGACAGAAATGTGAGAGCTGGAGGCTAAACAACTTTGACCTAGCTCACACTAACTCGGTTTAGAGGGAACACTGCACTAAGGTATCCCTGCCAGATGCAGAAAATAGATACTCACAAATTGCCCACAGCTCAAGAATGGTCAGTTCAAGCAAGTGAGTCACATTATATCCTGTGCTGCCCGGTGAGGGTGGAAAATCAAGGGACATTGGCTGATTGGAGCTGGGTATGAAATCCCTTCCCAACCTGAAATATGGGAATAATTTATACCAAGAAGAAGAAGCAAAAATTAGGGTGACATCCTAAACAGAATTACACCCTTCTAAGCCCATTCCCTCTGTTAGGATGCCACTGTAATTCATTTAACCATCTCAAGGTAGAGGTTTCTGACTTTCTAATGCGTAAACTGCAGCAAACAGCTTCAGTGTGCCATTGCTTTTGCCCTAATCTTCCTGGATTGGCTGGGCCCACCTGCAGCCTGAACAAGCCCAGGGGGGGGGGGGAGAAGGAAGGGAGGGAGGGATGAAGGGAGTCAGAAATAAAGCAAATACATGGAGAGAGGTGAGTGAAAGAAAGGGTCCCCTCACAGCCTCCCCTTACAATTTCCACTTTGTGGGGGGGGGGAGAGAGAGTGTTTTATAATCACAAGAAGGGGGGGAGAGCAGTCCGAGGGGCCTGCCTGGAGAGGAAAGTCTTAATGCTGGAGAAGAAGAAAAAAAAGCCTCTGCTCCTATGCCACAAGAAAATTGGCACAAGTCAGTCCCTTCTCTTCTCTCTCTCGGCTCACTCCCCAAACCATCAGAAACCTCCCAACCTGGATCCGACAGTCCTTCCCCAATAGTGGGAAGTGGGGTGGAACCTAGAAGGAGTGGTGGCGAAACCTGAAGATGATTAAAGTCTTCCACCGGCTGCAGGACACTTAGCTCTTCTCCCTGGGCACCTGCCTACAGAGCCTCCCCCCCCATCTTGCACCAGTCAGTTAGCCTGCTGGAGAAGAAGCACGGGTGGGGGGGAGAAGGAGAAGGCTTCTTCCTGCAGCTCAGGCAAGCAGCAGCAGCAGGAGAGTGGCCAGCCAACAAGCACAGCAACCACTGCACCCAGAGTCTGCTGCCTGTCTGGCTCGACGTCACATGCAAACTCCTCATGCAAAATTGCCATGTGGCGCAAACGTATTAAAAACCCGATGCAGAAAGTACACTAAATGCCAGACAACCAAGGAATGACTGGTCCAAGAGCAATGCAAGGTACTGCAGTCGAGCTGGCCTCTGCAAAGGCTGTTGCAGCCTGCCTGGTGGAGCCACGGCTTTGAAAACTTCTCCACCAAGAACACACACACAAAGGAGAGCTGGCGATCCTGCCACCCTGCAGGTTCTGCTTGTGTCCTCCCGTGTAGACCTCCTCCTCACCCTTGCTGACTCTCTCCCCTCCCCAGTTGGTTGAAAGGGACAATGAGGATCCCTGAACAAACTTTCTTCACCACCACTCCCCCCCCCTTTGTCAGCTGGCAACTTGGATGCTGCATGCCAGTTAATCATGGGGGGAGAAGAGAGAGAGAGAGGAGAAGTAGACGCAACCAAGGATCACCTCCATTGCTGCTGCTGCTGCTCTAATTGCCACCTGCCTGCTCACAGCCACTGCCTGAGCCAGGGGACATTTGCCTTGTCTTCCATTCTCTGTTTCTCTCCACTGGCTGCCCTCCGTCCACATCCAGCAACTCCAGATTGGCCCTGAAGCAGAGCCTGAAATCCAACACACCTCCTGTGTACTTCCTCCTGGCCTCGCTTGCATAGCTGCCACCTTCTCATCCCGCTTGCTTGCACGAGGGTCTCTCTGGCCCATCCACTTTACTCCCCCACCCCCACAATTGAGGAAAATTTTAAAGTATACAAGGCCACCATCCATGTAACACCAATTACAGCCTCTCCTGGCTCGGCCCTGCTCTTAGGTCCTATGAGCCAGAGAGCTCTGTTGCAAAAAGCAGGGCAGCCTCAGGAGACGAGAAGGTACACCAATCTTCTGGGAACTCCAACCACGTGTGCTTCCTGTGCAGCAGGACCAGCAATGGCAGCGCTATCCCTGAGGTCACCCCATGTCAAGCCCTGCCTTTTGTAAAACCACTGGGCTTCAAACACAAGTTTCCCTGACCAGCCACACCTCTGGAAGTTATTTTTCGGGATTCTGAGGGCTGCAATCTTCAGCCAGAACGCTGGGCTACCGAGCCCATTCCGGTGCGTTCTGGTTCAACAAAAGCCGTGAAGTACAAGATTATTCATCCAATGAGCTATGGTTTTCAATTTGCATCTTCCCTTATTCAGTTTTAGATGCAATCATAGCCATTTCCTTTTGAAACCAGTTCCTGTTACTTTTTTTATGATAGGAAAATGTCCGAAGCCTATAGGGAACAATGCTAAGCAGGTCTACTCAAAACCATACTCAAGTCTGTTTTTAATGGGTCTTACTCCCAGGAAAGTGTTTTTAGGAATCCACTGACAATTGTAGAGACAGAAAAAACTTTCTTAAATTGACCGATTTCAATGGGCGTAAGAGCACTCAACTTGACTACAATATCTGCATCTTATTTTTGTACTTGGATTTTCTATTTACAGTTAATCTGGATCTTGAATTGGTTCTTACTTATTTATTTTATTATTTTCCCCTTCAAGCAGGGCTCAGGATGGCTTACATCAGAAAAAAAAATAGTGATAAGATTAAAACAAGATTAAATACTTAGCATCCACAATAAAAACAATACACTGACTAAGTTGGGAATAAAATTTTTCAGTACCTGCTTGCCCCTGGGTAGGTAATTATAGGGAGGTGAAAAAAGGGGAGACTGCAAGTTTGTCACTTTCCTCAACCTCAACATCTCTGCCTTGCAAGTCCTATGGAGTGGCAGCAGATCCCGTAGGGTGTGGGTGTCCTAAGGCAGCAAATTTCATTAGGTAGGGACCAGGGCTGAAAAGACCGTGGCCCTAGTTGAGGACAGCCAGATCTCTCTCAGGTTGGGGACCACAAAGAAGTTCTTGTTTCTAGATCATACTGCTCTTCCCAGGGTATACTGAGAGAGGTGGTCCCAAAGATATGTGGATTCTGACCACTAAGGGCCTTAAAAGTCAAAACTAGATCTTTGAACCAGATCTGGTACTCCACTAGTGCAGCTCCCAAAGCACAAGTTGTACATGAACCATCTAAGGGGCCCCTGTTAGGAGCTGCAGAGACACATTCTGGATGAGTTGGAGCTTCTGGGTCAGGCACAAGGGTAAACTTGCACAGAATGAATTACAGTAATCTATCCTGGAGGTAACTATTGCATGGGTTACTAGCTCAGCCTTCAGACCCTCAGCTAAATTCACAGGAAAGTTGGTTCAGTTGTAGTAGCATCTAGCAATTTGTCACTAAACAAGAAAGTGCACATAGAAGAGCAGAAAGTTATGGTGCTGAAAAGTTATACTTAAGGGAAAATGGCACTAGAAATTTGGCTCTACTTTCAAGGTATAACATCTTGAATAAAATCCTGTATTATTGTAGCCTCATACACACACACAAATATAGTGGGAGATTTATAAATGTCTACCCACTTCACAATGGGATTGGACAACCATCATGTCACAGTTTGAATCCTTCTCACAAATTGAACTGCTCCCAGAAGTGGATCAATATACACAAATTCAACCCAGGATGGCTGGAAGAAAAGAAATCAAGATTGGAAAGTGGTGGTGAGTGACTGGCTACATCTACCAGCCAAGTGTGTGAAGAGCACCACCTTTGCAATCAGTAATCTCCAAGGAAATGTTTTCTGTGAGGAAGAGATTGGGTTTTGAAAATTGTATGAATGAACTAAAATATCCTCATTTCAGCTTTCTTTCTCTTTTGTAAGAATGAGCCCTGAGCCCTGTTTCTTATAATTGTTTCTCCAAACTTAACACAATTTCAATAATATGTGTGTGTTGATTGCATGCAAATAGTATGTAGCATGTGAATGTCATCAATGAAACAAAAGAATCAACAAAAGCAATAAGCATGATGCTAACAGTCGGATGACATTTTTAATGAAAATTGCCATATCAGCTCATGCTTAATTTTCTCACATGCAGTTCTTGAATATTTTATTTTACATGGGAATAAAATGGAATGGACTAAATTCTATCCAATTATTGTTCACTTTAGCTTTGTTGTGGAAGAATAATATTTCTGCTAATGAGATCTGCCCACTATAGTTAAGAGATTTGAAGCAATATACTGGTGTTGGATGTCATTATAGAACGGCCAATGCAGTAGAACATATTTAATAGACTCTGCTTTCCCTATCTGACATGGATAAAGCTATTGAGGGAATGGGACATGATGATATTTGCCTTCCAGAAGGGCTGAAGGTAGAGCATTAAAGCATTCCAGCAAAAAAATTATCTGATATTTAGCAATCTCAAGGGATCTAAATTAATCTGCTGGTTGAAAACCTTTGGCATATGACAGAATAACTGAATATTTCTGTAACTGAGCCATGTCTGATTGTAGGGCATGATCCCAAAACTGCTGTTTAATTGTTTCTTTTGTTTTTTGATACTCAAGATGCAGTAAAACTTTTTTTTGGGGGGGAGAGACTATACTCCTGGAAACAAACTGCAGTTTGAGCATAAACCATGCTGGTTCATAATTCATTTCAAAATGGTTTGTTTGATTGTGTCATTCCCACCCAGCCTGGCTTCCCTCACAAGGGAAGCCAGCCTTGGAGGAGAACACACTCTGCCCGGCTGCTCTGCCCTTGAAAGTGAGGCCATTAATTAAACTCTAAAACATTAGTATTTCACAGCTTCATCCTTAAATTTACTAGTTTGTTATCATTATGCTCAGTGGCAATCCATTTTCATGAGGAACTGCTATTGCAACCAAATTTTAGAAAATCTTGAAATACAGAAGTGTTATATTACTTTTGGAAATTAAAATCTGAGTGATCATGCTTCTCGATTTTGGTTCAGGTACCTTTTAAAGGGGAAAATAGCTGTAATTTGTTAAGAAAATATATGGACAGGCAACAATGAAACTCATATAAATGTTGGTGGAATGCTCTGCCAGAAGACATCAGGGCCATGAGGGATCTATTACAGTTTCGCAGGGCCTGTAAGGCAGAGTTGTTCCGCCAAGCCTTTGTATGTGTGTGTGTATATGTGTGTGTATATATATATATCTTCTAAGAGATGCAAACACTCCCTTACAGGATGAAATTCAATACACATGTTGACCTGATTAGTCCACAAAGTGACCAAAATAAGGTCAGTAGGGAGAAAAAATCAGCTTGTTCTAACCACTGCCCTGCCTCCAATTTTAAGTCATTAGAGTAAAATCGGAAGGGATCACCTGGTATTTCTGCATTGAGGCTTACTACTTGGGTTTATATGAGTTTCATTGTTGCCTGTCCATAAACTCTGGTAAACGTGCAATCAGTTATTGCAATAACGTCTTTAATACATGCTACTGATTTTACAGGGTTGATTGGAATTGGTACTCAATATTATTACATAAAACTATATGAAGGTTTGCATCATTTCTTTTAGCAGGAGTTTTGAAACCTTCCCCCCCCCCCAGCAAACGATAACTAGAAGTATCTGTCAGACTCAGTCAAGGACTTGGTACATAAGCCTTTTCAGATCTCAAGAGCTTTTCTCCAGAGACTGATAAAAACACTCAGGTTCTACACACATTTATTCAGAGGTGTTTGTCAGATAAAATAAGACATTCATGGCAGTGGGAATTTTTTTTTGAAGAAACATTTTCAAGTACTTTAGAATGAATCTCAGTGTTTAAGCAAAGCAGGGAAAGCACACTTTAGTGTACACATCCCCTCTTGGATCAGGAGGAAGGCATACAAATGTGTAATTCATCCTCTGGATTCAGAACCGCATATATATAATATATAGTATCAATCAGATGCTTGTCAGTGTGACAAGCACAGTGATAGCTAAGTGCAGAAGCAGTTATACAGCTACTGTGTAAAGCATTTATTCTGGCAACTCCCCACCCCCTCAAAAAAGACACAAGACCACAGCATGGTATTAACTAGTTTGGCTCTGAACATTTATCCTGTTTCTCCTCACCTGCACACAATGTGCTGAGGAGTACCAAGTCCCATTCACACACATACCCAATGCACCACAAGGTCACTAACAAATTCTTGCTTGTCCCTAGAGACTGTGACCTGCTAGTCCTATGATATCCACAGGGAGGAGAGTGGGTCGGGAATAAGCTGGAAAAGGCTGATGAATAGGGGCAAGTCTTACTTAAATGGCTTTCCACTTGAGCCTCCCCACTGGCTATTCCATTTCATCCCACTTATTCGCTTCTTGCTTTTTTAAAAATAGGGGCCAGGACAAACAGACTCCAGGTTGCAAAGCCATGAATGTCACACCTCTGGATCAGGGCCATGAACTTTATGTTCATTTCCTACCTAAAATATTTGAATTTCTTTTTGCATTAACTGGAATTTCTATTGCTGACAAATCAGAAAGATCATCTGAATAGACTTAACATTCAGCACATCAATAATCCAATTGCTTCCAGGCTTCTTGTTTGTTTGAAGCTCAAAACGCATTAAGAAACTCAGCATGGTTCAAACACACACACACAACAACAACAACAACCCAGCTAAACAGAAGTGTTTCTGGTGTCTTTTACTTACAAACTTGATCCTATAGGTATGTACACATTATATATATATACATACATATATATATACACACACACACATTATATATATTCCTAAAATATAGTGGACATGGCGCTTACTCCACTCAAGAAGATGAAATCCCTTTGTATCTCAAGAAGAAGTAGAAGAGTTGCTTTCATATCCTACTTTTCTCTACCTTAAGGAGTCTCAAAGTATCACCTTACCTTCCACTCACAACAACAGTTTTGAGAGAACTGTGATTGGTCCAAGGTCACCCAGCAGGCTTCATGTGGAGAAGGGGGCAATTGTACTACTACTCTTAACCACTGATAAAACAGTTGTTAACTTGTGATGGCTGAGTGATGATTGGTCTTTGTTCAAGTCTTGAAGAACTTGAACACATTTAGTTTCAGACCTCTCAATGGATTCTAATTGTAGAGACAAAAGAAGGATGTCAGATTCTCCTGAAGTATGAAAAGTAGAGATTGTTTATTGTTAAAATTATTCTCTCCTTTTCCCGCCATTCTCCTGATTCCCAAAAAAAGAAAGCCTTTTTCTTTTTGCTTTTTCCTGGGATTTTTAATTCGGCTGCCAGGTCAGATCACAGAATCTGACTTGGCTTTATAAAAGCCTAAAGATGCCGAAAAGGATATTTTCCTGCTTTTTTCACATTTTAACTTTACCGAATGCACACCCCTACTACCACTCTTAACCATACTACCACACCACACTATACTATAATACCTCAACACTTAAGGTAAGTTAAATATTTCTCCCCTTATTTTCCAGTCAAATATTCAAAGCAAAAATACAATAAAACACTGTAAGCAGCCAATCCTATAATACAATAAAAGCAGTAATTAACAAAACACACCACGATTACTGAGCACAGTGGTAAAACTCAATTAGGAGCCCCAATGAAACATAGTAACAACATCACAGTAGTTAAGGCACCATGCTATACACTAACAACATTACAGCTGCTATAAATATTGTAGCAGCAGAATCTTTCAACTGAATTCAGAGGGTAGTTTAAAAAAAGTAAAAAACTAATTAAAATTAAAATGTCATTGCCTGGCATCAACAAAACAACAGAGACAGCACCAGCCAAACTTCCTGGGAAGATGTTCCCATAATCATGGAGCTACCAGGGAGAAGGCCATTCCATTTTCTTTCAGTTGGTACCTGTAACCAGGCTCCTGAAGAAGGCCTGCAAGGATGGGAAGATTTTTTTTTTTTTTAAGAGAGCAGACATTCCTTCGGATACCCTGGTCTCAACCAACTTCGATCTTTAAGGTTTAAACCAGAATTTTGATTTGCACCCAAAAGCATTCTGGAAGAAAATTAGAGATCATTTTAAGCAGGTAAAATATGATATGTAGTTTTCTAGGATCTTGGGATATGAATTCAAGAAAGCTGCAGAGACTTTTCTGTTGGGATTACAAATGGAAAAATTTCCAAAAGAAGATAGAACTATAATTTGGTACTTCCTTTCAGCTGCTAGGACACTATATGCGCAGTTATGGAAGCAAGAAAAAATACCAGAAAAATGGGATTGGATTGTTAAAGTTATGACATGGGGTGAGATGGACAAATTAACAAGAACTTTAAGAGACTATGATGTAGAAGATTTTAAAAGGGAGTGGGAAAATTTTAGAAGTTATGTAGAAGACGAGTGGAAAGTAAAAGGACATTGGACAATTTTTGATAACGATTAAATTTTAGAAGAAAGAAGAATATTAATTTTAGTTCTTAGGAATTAAGGGTACCTTTCAATGTTAGTATTTTGAGTAAATAACACTGGCGGGGGTCAAGTAACGGGGGAGGGGTGATTAGAAAGAAGCATATGGGATAGATGAAAAAGAAGTTATTAATGGAAATTATTACCATATGTTATCAATAAAATTGTTTAAAACAAATATATGTAGTTGTCAATTCCCTAGCCATGTGATGTGTACTTGTCACTACCATAGCCATGGGATTTTGGATCAGCTAACATTGCTGGGATGTTTTCACATGCAGCCAATGTAAAATGAGTGACAGATTGCATATGGTTGGTTCCATAGAGGTCCTAAAACCATTTGATTGGCTTTATAGCAACTATTCCTGTATATATTGGTTTTATTTCTCCTTATTGTATTAAGTTGCTGTTGCTGTAGTAGTGATGCCGTAATTTCTTTCCTTACCTTGAGCTGCCATTGCATAGATCAGCAGCCTTTCCAACCAATCCCTACATGCTTATTGGCTCACATGCGAGCTTGCAGGCTCAGACTATTAGTCTCCAGCTCCAATAGTGCATCAACTGAATGGCAGAATGCATTATGGATCAGGCTACCTCACACAAGCATCTCTAGACTGGGCTCCTTCAACAAGACAGAAATCAAATAAAATGCTGATGGTGAAGTGACAGATCAAAGTTTATGGCTAAGGACATTCTTGTTTGCCAGAATTTAAATGGATAGCAAGCAGTTTATTGCAGTTTTAATAATAGATGAATAGAAAATATTAAAATGTGAGTTTAGGGCAAAAGGATAAATTAAAATTGTACTTTAAAGGGTATAGAATGACAGAAGGAAAAATGTGTGTGACTCTTCTCAGACTATGCAGCCCCAAGATTAGTGGGAAAGAAGAAGTAAAGATGAGAATCTGTAGAAGCCCAGCACCTATAAAGTTGGGTCATGAATTTAAGAAATCATTCCCCAAATGAAATTTAACAAGTGTTAAATTCCACCCAACTAGTTGGATGGAAAACTTAATAATTCCTTCATTTTGAACCAGGTTCATAGCAATAGAGTCATTGACAGACACTCTCACATTTCACATATTACTGTTTTGTTGAATTTTATTTCACTGTCATTGGTTCTTAAACCTGTACCATTTTGCATTCTGGGCCACTGCCTACCAGCTATGTATAGCTCTGGTCACTGTGCCAGATTCCTTTTCTGATGAAGTGTGATTAGCACATAAAAGCTTACGTTCTGAATAAAACTAAGTTGGTCTTAAAGGTGCAATCGACTCCTATTTTGTTCTACTACTTTAGATCAACACTGCTGCCTACTTGGATCTATCTAAGTGGATAGATCAGGATGAAACAGGTATGGGGCTAGTTGCCTGACCTGGCACAATTGAAAAAAATGTCATTGTATCCTTGACCTTGGAGAAATGAGGTAAACCATTTCAAGACTACTCCATGGTCTCCAATGATGGGAAGATGGTGGCTCAGAAGGTCATGGTCAACTGTGCCAAACACTGCAGTGAGATCTAATAACACCAACAGCACTGACCTGCCTCAATCCAGCTGCCTGAGGAGTTTGTCCATGAGGGCAGCCAAATCCATCTCAATTCCATGGCCAGGGTAGAACCCAGATTGGAATTGATCCAGGGCCTATGTGTCATCCAGAAAACTCTGGAGCTTCTCTGCAACCACTCTCTTAATCACCTTGCCCAGAAATGAAAAATTTGAGACTGGGCAGTAATTGGAAGGATCCAAAGTATCCCAAGTTGGCTTTTTAAAGGAGCAGAACAACTACATCATTTTTTATACCCTCTGGGTAGACCTATAAATCTAGGGACAGATTGATAATGTCCACCATATCCTCTTACCACCAGCTTTCACCAGCCAGGAGGGACATGAGTCTAAGAGGCATGTGGTTGGCCTAACAGCACCCAGGATCCTATCTACATCAGCCTGGGAGAGCCAAATAAACCTATCAAATACTGAACTCAAAGATGGCCAAGGGGCCTCTAGTTCACATATTGTGTCAAAATTGGCTGGGAGATCATGGCAGAGCAGAAAGACTTTCTCTGTGAAAAAGCTCAGAAAAGCCTCTTCGCTGATGACCGAATTCCTAGTATTCTGGAATCTCTCAGTGAAAGATGTCAAAGACCTAATTACCCTGAATAATTGTGCTGGGTGAGAGTTTGTGGGTGTGATGGAAGCCGTATAGAACACCTTAATAGCCTTCACTGCCACTTCACAGGATTTTATAAATGTCCTATAAGATGTTCTTCTGGCTTTGTTGCGAGTTCACCATGAAACTAGTTGTTTAAGCTTCCATTTCATCCCCCTGACTTCTGAAATATACCAAGGGGACAATCAAGGCCAGGACCATAGAGGATGTGGGGGGTGTGTGTGTGTGGAGAGTTCCAGTCATCTATCAGCTCATCTAATTAATCACTGGGGAACTGGATCCCAAAGAGCTTTCTGAAACATAGTTGCTCCATGGACGAGCATAAATCTGCTTGCCGCCTCAGCAGGTGGGGACTGGGACACTCAGTTGAGCCTTTAGAACAAAATGATTCTTCCTTCCCTATCTGATCAATACCTAACACCATGCCAAAGATCAGATCCAATCTTTGCCCTGCTTTTTGTGTGGGACCAGAAACAGTCTAGGAGAGTTCTAATACTGCCATAGAGAACATCAGCTCTGAGGCATGTGAGGAAGTGGCAGCATCAGCATGGATTATATGGATTTCATTGTAGCTGTAGGTTTCCTAGAAGGCTTGCTGTGGCTTTGCAGAACACAAACAAACAAATAAGCTTTAGAAAAAAATAGCATTTTAAAAGCAAAATGTGTGAAATTCCAGAAAGGCAGTCTGTGGCAGTCAAAATAACAAGTCTTGGTGCATTTCATGACAAGGGAATTCATTGTATTATGTGAGTGGAGGTTTTAATTTTGCAGAACAACTCCCACCAAATGGGGAGTAAAGAAGCAATTGATTTCAGTGAGTGTTGAACATGGGTTCTTTTGAACTAGTCAGTGACAGGGCTGTTGGTTCTTCTGATGTATGTCACAGGAGGCCAACAGTGCAGACAACTTTTCAGCCATCATAAGGAACTGTTTGCAAAAGGCATAGCCCTTCATATCTAATAAGTGGCTTGTTGCAAAGTGTATACTTTGTAATAGGTTAAAAAATATTATGACTAGTTCTCCCCTCAAAAAAAGCTGGAGTTTTAAAGAGGATCTGACATTTGGAAAACAACTATGCGTGACACCACTGCTGTTGGCTAAATGCTGTGATTTATGTAACATGCTCAGAGTTGATGTGTACAGCTTTGTAGAGCCACATAAAAGGTTAACATCATTCCATAGGCGATAGCTTTGCTACCTTTTGGTTTTTTCCTGAAACAAGGGAATGTGAGGACCACAGGTGAGGAAATATATGCCTTTTAAACCACAACATGCATAAGGGAGGGGAAAATGTAGTGGGAAACATGAAAAGCTAATGACAGGAGAATATTCCATGAAAGCAGCCCTCAACCTTTGTACATCTCTGTTGTTTGCCAGATGAGTTGGGATTTTTTTTTAATCTAGTACTGCACAACATTATGGAAGACAGTCCAGAAAGAAATGAAAAACTAAAATGAATAAGCTGTATGTCTTTCAAAAAATCAACAAAAAAGGAAGGCCCTAGCCAACAGAATAATTCAGCATTGTAAACAGTCAGTGGCCTGGTAGCCCCTGGTGAGTGAATGAGCAAAAAACTGTGTGGTGTACCAATTAGACAAACCTTGTTGCCCCTGTGGGTAGAAATCGGCATGAACCAGGAAAAATATGGCTCATTTTGGTTCATGGCATGCTCAATTTGCAAACTTCAAGGCTTCATGGTCTTTTAGGGGCCAAACAAACTGGTTTAGTTAGTGAGGTTCATGATGTGGTAGAATGGGCCCCTGGAATGCTAGAGATGCCAAACTTACTCAGGTTCTCTGGCTGACTCTCCTCTACCTACCCTCCAAGTTTGGTGAGGATTTAAGGGGTCTGAGTTACAGCTCTCCAAAGAAGGTGCCCTATCCTCCATTGTTTCTAATGGACTAAGGTCAAACCAGAGAAACTCTCAGTAGAAATTGAAGGTGGGAACATTTTTGCAAGCCCAGCAGGATCAGTGAAATGTGCCCAGCAGAATCAGTGCCACTGTGGGAGTGCAAATTCAATAGGACTAATGTCAAGCCAGAGAATCTCTACAGTAGAAACTGAAGGTGGCGGGGGGCATTTTTGGAAGTCCAGTAGAACCACTACAATGTACTAGTGCCCAGCAAAGGGAGGTACTAAAAAGAATGACAGGATTGCCCACTGAAGACAATGATAGAGGTTTCAAGGCCCATTAGAGATGATAGGAGCCAGGAATTACAATTGACTTACATAGGGATGGGCATAAATCATCTAACAAACTAAAGTTGGCCATAAATTTTGGCTAGTTTGTGGTTCATAAAGCAAAGTTCTCAAACTGAAGAACTGGTATGAATTTTCATGAATTTTGATGCAATTTATGACAGTTTGTGGGGATTTGTGAAGAGGAGAAAAGCCATAAGGCACAGAAAACAGGGGTTTAAACTTTAAATGGCTCACAAACTTATACAAACTGGTTTGGTTTGCAAACCAGTGTATTGGTTCATGGTTTGGCTTGTGGTTCAGCCATGAACCATAAACTGAACCACAAAAAAAAAATGTGGTTCGTGCTCACTCCTAGACTTGCATGGGGTCCCACAGCACTCAATCGAAATACATTACAGCACAAAATAGTTGCAATGAAAATGCAGAGTGAATTTTCAGTTAATATCTCTGGGCCCAGATAAACTGCTCTGGGACTGGAATAACAGGTCACTGAGTGGAAAGACGGTCCCCAAAAATATAATTAGTGCTCTGGCTCTGGAAAAACAGCCCTCCCAAGTGGAACAACAGTCCCTAGGGGGAGCAGAAGTGTTCTGCAGGTGGAATGACAACCCTTCTAACTGGAATTACAGCTCCTGGAAGAAGCAGAACTGTTTTGGGATAGGAAGGACAGGTTCCAGAGGCCAATGACAACTCCTGGGAGTAGCAGAATGTAATGACAGCCCCCTGCCCATAAACTGTCTCTCCTGTTCAACCTGTTCAAAAACAGTTCTGTTACTTCCAGGGTTTGTGATTCCATTCTGGGTGCATTGCAAGCTTAAAAGGACTGCTCTCAAAGCATAGAGTCACAATAAATTGGAGAAGGGGGGAGAGATTTTGCAAGCTCTGTGCAAGGAAATAGGAACAGAACATAGGAACACAGGCAAAGGGAAAAACAAACAGACAAGTTCTTGAAACTGACATTACTAGTTTGAAACTGACCAGAGTGTTTCCAAGGCTGGAGAATTCAGCCCCCCCCCCCACTTTGAAGTGCGGTAAATATTTTGATTAAGTAGAGACAGTCTGTCTGGATATGTACCCATTCATGAACTGGCACAAACAGCTTGAAAGTTCATGGAATGTTCGTGCCATTTGACCTGTCTTGAACTTCACATTGTGAACCATGAACCAGCCAAAGTTAATTGAGAACTATCTATCTCTTACTTCTAACCAGTCCCAGGGAGGCTATAGAATCCCTGAACCATCTCCTGGAGGCAGTTTTGAATAGGATGTGGGCTAATAAATTGAAACTTAATCACAGCAATATTGAAATGCTTTTGTTGTTGTTCAGACACACAGTCAAGTCCAACTCTTTGTGACCTCATGGACAAACTCACACCAGGCCCTCCTATCTTCCACCTGTCTTTCACCATCCTTTGAAGACTGCTCAAATTCGTGTTTGTTACATCAGTAACGCTGTCCAGCCGTCTCATCTTTTGCCGTCCCCTTCTTTTTTTGCCTTCTGTCTTTCCCAGCATCAGGATCTTCTCCAGTGAGTGCTCCCTTCTCATTTGGTGGCCAAAGAATTTGAGCTTCAGCTTCAGCATCTGACCTTCCAGGGAACAGTCTGGGTTGATTTCCCTTAGGACTGACTGATTTGATCTTCTTGCAGTCCAAGGGACTCTCAAGAGTCTTCTCCAGCACCACATCTCAAAAGCATCTATTCTTCTGCTCTCGACCTTCCTTATGGTCCATCTCTCATAGCCATACATTACTACTGGGAATACCATCGCTTTGACTATACAGACTTTTGTTGGCAGGGTGATGTCTCTGCTTTTTATTATACTGCCCAGGTTCGCCATAGCTGTCCTTCCAAGGAGCAAAAGTCTTTTAATTTCATGGCTACAGTCACCATCTGCAGTGATCTTGAATTCCAGAAATGTGAAGTCACTACTTCCATATCTTCTCTTTCTATTTGCCAAGTAGTGATGGGGCCGGATGCCATGATCTTAGTTTTTTTGATGTTGAGTTTCAAGCCTACTTTTGTGCTCTCCTCTTTCACCCTCAACAAGAGGTTCCTTAAGCCCTCCTCACTTTCTGCTATTAGAGTGATATCATCTGCATATTTGAGGTTGCTGATGTTTTTCCCGGAAATCTTAATTCCGGCTCGTGCTTCATCCAGGCCAGCATTCTGCATGATGTACTCTGCATATAAATTAAATTAGCAGGAAATGCTACTGGTGAGCTAAGACAGCTTTCTAAATGGGGGCGGGGGGAGAAGAAGAAGATAGATTTTGGATTTATTTCCCGCCCTTCACTCTGAACCTAAGAGTCTCAGAGTGGCTCACAATCTCCTTTATCTTCTTCCCCCACAACAAACACCCCATGAGTTAGGTGGGGCTGAGAGAATTCTCACAGAAGCTGCCCTTTTAAGGACAAGTCTGCGAGAGCTATGGCTAACCCAAGGCCATTCCAGCAGCTGCAAGTGGAGGAGTGAAGGAACAGATCTTGACCTGGCCTACTGCTGGATAAGCCAGTGGCAGCTGTGGCCTCTTCTAGGCAGAAAAGATCTGGCCACTGTAGTAAAAGTCATGGTTACACCTATATTAGATTATTGAAATGCACCTTACATGGGACAGTCCTTGAACTGTTCAGAAACTTTAGTTGGTGAAGAATGCTGAAGCCAGAATGTTGATTGTAATGGGTTGTAAGGATTATATCATTCCAGTCTTGGCTGATTTATACTGACTCCCAATCTATCTGCAGGCCAAGTTCAAGGTGCTTGTGTTGATCTTTCAAGTTCAGTATGGCTTGGAGTCTCTGGATTTGGTACTGGAGTTGTTGGAGTCTCTGGATTTGGTACTTTCAGGGAACCACAAGTAAAGTAGCAGAGGGCTCAAAGCTTAAGCACAGCAAAGCTGGAGCTAAGGTGTAAGCCAAAATGCCCTTAAAACGAGGTTGGGGAATTGTCAGGTGGGCACCTGGCTTAATCAGGATCTTTTACCTGTGTATACAGGATTCCACATCCAGAAATTAATGCTTAAAAATATTAGGGACTCTAATTAAGTAAAGCAATTAAAATTTATTCAGAAAAATATAGGCTTCCATACAAGATAAAATACTCATAAAATCATACACACAGTCCTAAGAAAAATAGATAGAGAGATAGGGGAACGCATGGGTAGTCCAACAGGGTGATATTTACCGATCGTAGTCTTCAAGGAAGGTTCCAATGGCGACGAGCGAGGATGATGTACTTGGTTTACACAAAGGAACTTGGCTCAGGCTGAAGATGGTCTTCCTCTTCTTCTGTCTTCTTCTTGGCATCAGTCTTTGTCTTGAGTTCCGTTGGACAAAGACAGTGGTGGTTGGGCGATTAACCACGCCTGATTGGGTTGAATGTATACAATCACAGGTGACATCTGGCGAGTACGTGCGCCGTCCACTTTGCTGGAATGGAGTCTGGCCTGGTAGGAAGATGGCTGCATGTGGTGTTAGCCCTCCACGGTGGATTCCATGGTCAGTGCTTCAAAACCATTCGCCTGGATAGCTCCTGGCGGCGCAGTCTCCTCCACTCCATGGCCAAGATGGACGTCATACAGAACAGCAGAAAGCCCTCTGTTCTCCTGGTGGGCACTCTTGTACCGGTCTTGAGTGCCTTCACAGCATTATGGCTGCTAGTACTGCAGAAGTCCCTTTTACCCCTGGATAGGTTCAATCACACTCTCTGGCCAGACATGTGCGAGCTACTTCTCCAGATGCTCTGGCAACCATGTTGGTGACTATGATGTTCTGCAAGGGGTTTTTCCTCACAAAGGATGGTGACAGACTTATAAAGTTACACAAAGTCATCAATAAGTTCTAAAATTAATAAGCAACTTTTATTAAAGGAAATACATGCTGGAGAGTGCACATAAGAGAGAGCTATAGATTACCTATTCTAGCCAACTAGATCAGGAATGTTGAACTCATTCCTTATGAGGGCCAAATCTGACATAAATGAGACCTTGTCGGTGCAGGCCATGTGTGTCATAAAATGTAATGCCAAGTAGTAGAGATATAAACTTTATAAAGGACACAGACAAACACAATTAAATAATTTTTAAAAACTTAAAATAAACCATGCTTAAAACATTAACACTTGTTGATCTTAAAGGTCCCTTCTTTGTATTTCTCCCATGCAATCCAGGGAATTGGGCAAAGGAGGCTCTGGCTCTTTTCTCTCTTCCCCAGGGGACCAGGAGGGGGAGGTGCTTCAGCCAGTAGAATACTGCTTGGCTCAGTAGCTCTGCTGTGTGATGGAGAGAGCCTGCCAAAGCAAGCTATTCCTACCCCTTTCCTCCCCAAGGGAGGAACATCAGCCAATGGAGAAAATAGAGGCTTTGCTTTGTAGCTCCTGTGCAATTCAGCAAGCCTGGCAAAGCAAGCTGTGATGCAGAAAGAAGCAGAAGGCAGCCAGTTGTTCAGGGGGCTGATAGGAGCCCTCCAGGGGCCTGATTCATCCCCTGGGCCACATGTTTGACACCCCTGGATGAGATGGTGTTTGGTGTTGGACACATGCCCAGACTCCATGATGCATGTGAGAGAGAGGTGTGAGAGTGCAGAAACAGAGGAAATTGCATCCTTAAGAGTAGCATTCTACTTCAAAGAAAGGATCAGATAACAGGAAGGAAAGGATGCTCTGTGTGTCCTGACCTCTTTATCTGTCAGAACTCTTTGGTGCTCTCTCTCTCAAGCCTGAGACAGGAGACAGCACAAAGTCCTCCTCTTTCAACAGGGGCCACCATATTTGAAGGACTCCCTACTTCTTTACAAACCTACCTAACCACCGTGATCATTTTCTGAGATCTGGCTTTGGGTACTCCCACCTTCTGACATTACTAGTGGTGACCTGGGAGAAGGTCTTCTCATTCATGGCATGAGAAGTTTGGAGCTCTCTCCCCAGAATGACTCATCTGTCCCTTTCTGTTGCCATTTCCACCAGAGGATAAATACTTTTTTTTGTTTTGTCTGGCATTTCTTCCATGATCCCTCTTTCCTTTTTTATGTTTAGTTGTTCTAAGATGATGGTTTATTATATATGTTTTTAATTTGTTAGCCATCTTGGTGGCCATGATGAGGAAAGATAGGCAAGTATACATTTTGTAAATGATAATAATCTTCCCCAAAATCAACAGTCATTGTCTCAAGGCCTCAAATCCAAACATTTTCCAGAGAAGCAGCAAAGAACCTGACAAAGCTGAAGAAAAAATTAACAGTTGTGATACAACAGGCAAATCACCTTTATCTTTAAACATGCTTCAGAGTATTATTTCTCTTCTTTAAAAAGAAACAAACATGAGATATTGGGAGTATGGGCTCCATTTTAAATGTTTTCAGTCACTTCAGATTAGACAGGCAAGGATTTTTGTCCAAATTGATATTCTTTTCTCTTCACCCCCCACATCAACTGCCTAGTTCTTGTTTAACATCCCCCAGAGCTTTTCCTAATTGGCAAAAAAATAGGAGCACAAAAAGACACAGGAATGATTGGAACAAATCATCTTTTCCCAAAGTAAATAAACCCTTTGGAGAGGATTTTCAGGTGGGGCTCTTGTAGTTCAAGCAAATTAAAGCACAGATGGTATAGTTTCCCACCCTTTGGAGGAGATAGGAAACTGGCATTGGGACACTTGCCACAAGTCCAAGGCTTGCTGTTTAGCTAATCCTATTAGTTAGATAATCATGCTGTGTACATCTGGCATGTGGCACACTCTTAGTCGGCACAAAACCAGCCTCTCCTTTTATTAACAGGCTCAACACATTATTTCTCCTGCATGCTTGCAAGGTTCTTTTGCTAGAGACTGTTTTATTCACTCATAGAGACCCAAGTTTATCTTTGCTACGAACCTCAGAGGAACCAAATGCTATCCTTGAGAGTTCATAAGCATAATGTTGGAATCAACACCAATACCATTTTGTATAATACAGAGAGTAGATGGAAATTATGCATTCACTGAGATCCCAGAGTCACTTATTGAAATGGATTGGCAGTGGATTCAGGAATCATTAGATGAAGTACCTTTTCCTCATAGAATGTATGGAGTTCATTCAAGGATATGGCCACTAGTGTAAGATATTTTTTCAAAACAATTCATGGAGGACTGATATAGTACTGGTTTTTACTATAAGTGGAAAAGAGCCTACATTCTTTAAAAAGAAACTATGGACTAAACTACACATGACATTAAGGATCTGTGACTAGAACACCAAGACAGATTTCCCACTCACCTTATGCTGCTCTCATGTTTGTCTTCTCAGTGGGGCTTCCTTCCAATTTCACACTATCTGCCCCGGGGCTGCAGCAAGCATAGGCATTTTCGCACAGCAAACAAAAACTTCTAAAAACCAGTTTCTGCTTGCTGTGCAAAAAAGCCGATGCTTGCTGCAGTCCTGGGGCAGATAGTGTGAAATGGGAAGGAAGCCGCGCTGAGAAGACGAACATGAGAACAGCGTAAAGTGAGTGGGAAATCAGTGTATATGAGTAACATGACCCTAAAAAACTATCATAAGGAGAATGAAAATAAATTAGGCCATGGTACTGGGAAAGGGTAACTTTCCCCTTTTCTCTGACTGGAAATGCCCTCCAGATGCTTTAAGGCCTCCTGAAGATCTATAGTGTGTCTATCTCCTTTCCTTATCAACATTTATAGAAAGGTTAATTTTAATTGGGGAAAGGGCATGTGTGAAGACACAAAACCAGCCCCGTGCCCCAATCCCAAGCAAACTTATTGCATTCTTACTTTATAATCTTTTAGACACAAGGCCAAAACATTTCTTTTTCCACAGGATTTTTTTTTTATTAGAGGGCATATATTACCAGCTGTTTTATGCTGTGTGTCTAGTCTGAGAGCTGTTTTATGGGTAGATTTATGCTGTGATTATGTCCCCGGGCTTATTTTGTTTTATATGCCAGCCCTTAAAATAAGCCCAAGGACATAATCGCAGCATAAATTTACCCATTAAACAGCCCTCAGACTAGATGAACAGCATAAAACAGCTGGTAATATATGTCCTCTAATATATATATACAGAGAGAGAGAGAGAGAGAGAGAGACCTGTGGTGCAGAGTGTTAAAGCTGCAGTACTGCAGTCCTAAACTCTGCTCATGACCTGAGTTCGATCCCCAGTGAAAGCTGGGTTTTCAGGTAGCCGGCTCAAGGTTTGTGGGGAGGGACAGTGGCTCAGTGGTAGAGCATCTGCTTGGGGAGCAGAAGGTCCCAGGTTCAATCCCTGGCATCTCCAAAAAAGGGTCCAGGCAAAATAGGTATGAAAAACCTCAGCTTGAGACCCTGGAGAGCCACTGCCAGTCTGAGAAGACAATACTGACTTGGATGGACCGGGGGTCTGATTCAGTATAAGGCAGCTTCACATATGACTCAGCCTTCCATCCTTCCGAGGTTGGTAAAATGAGTACCCAGCTTGCTGGAGGGAAAGTGTCGATGACTGGAGAAGGCAATGGCAGACCACCCCGTAAAAAGTCTGCTGTGAAAACATTGTGAAAGCAACGTCACTGCAGAGTCGGAAACGACGTGCTTGCACAGGGGACCTTTCCTTTTTTTCCTTGTTTTATATTGATGATTTATTGTTCTACTTACAAATTGCCTCAAACAGAGGTCTGAAAATGTGGCATGAAAATCTCCTAAATAAATAAACTTCACACGCACACACACACACACACACACCCGCCTCTTAAATTAATCATATATTTTGGCTCTGTATGTACCAGGATGTGGAATGGCTTATAGACTGATCTGGTCAGATCTTAGAAGCTAAGCAGAGTTAGTACTTGAATAAGTCTGCAAGGAAGACTTTCAGAAGAAGGCAATTGCTAACCATCTCTTCTTAATCATTTGCCTTGGAAACTCTGAGGGGGTCACAATAAGTCAACTGCAACTTGACAACATTTTACACACATATGCATACACACACGTATGTAGCAGATCCTGAAGAAACAAGGGGCAGTTCTGTGCAGATACCTATATAGAACTTCTGTGCTCAGTGATGGTGTACCAGTTTCTAGGAACTAATAACACAGGGGAGCTAATTTAGTTATGCCTTGTGAGTGAATTTCCAGTAACATTTCACAGGTTACCACCATATTGAGTTCTGGACTAAAGCTGATCTTTGGTCAGAATCAACATGGTATCTTCATTTGAATCACTCCACGGCAGCATTTCATCTAAACTGAGTTAGTGTGAACTAGCTCACATGTTTTTAGCCTCTGGATCATATATTTTTGTCTTAGCTCAGGAAGACTGGCCCAAGAGCAACTAATTTATGCAGCAGCCAAATCACTAACTCACAACTTTAATGCCAGTACCTTATGAAGTAGAATTTTTGCTCAAAACACTCCACAGCTTAGAGGGAGCATTGCTCCACAGTCTCTAAAATCTAATCATTTAGTTCTGCATATCACAAAAATAGAGCTGGAGATGTATAGGAAATTGAGTTGCCACTCTACCTATGACACAGTTCTGACGCTGCTGTTTCTATACCAGTACAGGCGTATGTGGATTAGATGTGGATCCACCGCAGTGCAAGACTAGATGGGGTTGCTTCCAATATATCTCCAGATATTCTGGCATATCTTTGATATATACAATATATTGCATACTGATATATGCAACATAAGGCATACCATCATAAACCCTTTGGGAACTGCACTTAGCATGGTTCCCCTATTTAATTAAATCATCCCAGAAAAGTAATTATAGAGCTGGTGGAAAAAGATTCCCATCCAAACAAATATAATGGAAGTTTTTTAGGGTTTTTTTTAATGAGCCTGCTTAACACAAAAGCCATCAGTTAAGTAAAAACTGTCCATCTTTAGAGTGGCAGGATAAATAAATATATGGTGAAGTACTGACTACAAGACACGGAGTGACATTAAACATTGGTTGAAAGCATGAGGATCCTAACAGGCTGTTCCCTATTTGTGCCTACAACTGAAACATGATTAAACCCATCCCTTACTCCCATTCTGGGCATGAAGCAATATCCTGTATCCTACCACTCCGCTGAGTAATGTCTGAAGTCTTTCTACAGGCTAAGGAGATTTATTCCAATTTAATTGGCTTTTATCTCCAGCAGAAGAACCATTTATGTTAGAAGAAGCTTCTTTAGACTGTAAGGAGGCTTCATACTTTGCTAAGTAGAGTGGTAGGATACAGGCTAATGTTTCTTGTGTGCCTTACCAGCTTCTAGCTGCTCTGTTAGATATTTGCCTTAAGTTTGAGATATATAAGAAGGGATTCCTTAGGGTGATGTGTACATATCCTAAGAATTTTATCCTATTGGAAAGGAGAACACATTTACTGAAGGATTTTTTTTTAATTAAGCCAATGGAAACAAATGAAATAAAACTAATTGCATTAATAATACATATAGCAACAATGAAACAAGCTTTTTAAAAAAGGTAGAGAACCAAAAAATAAAAAGGAACAAATACTTGTGCAGAGTCCTAGTGATGTCTAATTCACAAAGGGCATCATAAGTGAGACAAATTGCAAACAAGATAAATTCAAATTTCAGCAATATTAGTCCCAATTTTTTATCTTGTTTATGACTTCACTCTTTCCTACATTCCCATCTACAACCAATCGCCTCTTGACATTTTTGCACCTCTGTTGTTTCGATTTCCATGTCACCCTTGTGAGAAAAAAGTACATTCTGCCCCAAAGCACTTTGCATAACTTTCTCTCATTGCTTTCAATTTCTTACCCTCTTTGAAAGAGAAGAGATGGCTTTTAATAGTAGAGGCTGCTAATCAAAATATTTTGAAAAATGCTTTGGAGAAATGCAGTGCTCAACGGTCTCTGCTCTGTTGTGCCAATCTGCTAATACAAAAGCTCAATGTTTCGCCAAATTTATAGTGATAAATAATTTATGTTTACATCACACATGCATCCTATAATGACCTACAGCAGTTTTCTTTCCAGTGAACAATATGAGACATGATTCCCTCCAGTATAACTGTTGGCTGCCTGCTATTAAGATTTTAATGAGAACAAATTTCATCCAATCCCTTTCCAGGCAGAAAATTCAATTAGGCTAACAATTGTACTCTATAACACTACAATTAGTGATCTAGTCAGCTTTTAAACAGTCACTGTCTTTTCTCTGCCATGTGAAATAAACAAGAAAAAATGTAAATCAATGACTTGGTCACAGCACCCTCCCAGTAATATCACAAGAAAGTGGCTTTAAAAAGTAATGAGAAACAGAATAATTATATGCAAAATAACACAGGTCATTGTAGGACTGAGCCATGTGTCAGTACCTGAAGATATGCATTCTATAATACTGTCCATGGGTAAGAAACGGACATCCGAAGATAATTGTTGACCGGATCTCAGAAAAAGACTTTGTTCAGACAACACAAAGCCAAACCAGGATCTGGATCACAGGCAAGTCTGATCACTCATCCTTAAGAAATTCAAGTTCTACTGCCTTTGCTCTTTCACGCAACTCCACCACAGTGATTTAGCCAGTATCCTAGTCTGCACTGCAGTGAGGACATCACCAGGGAAAAAGCCAGGATGTCCAAGTTTGTTGGTCACAGGAAACCAGTTTATTGAAGATGGGATTCAACCAACTTTTCCACTGGTGGGAGAGAGAGGGAGGAAGGGAGGGAGGGAGAGAGGGAAGGAGGGTCCTCTTCGGTCAACTAAAAAGGTTATAGTGGGGATCATGGAACTTGCATTGACAGAAGATGTGGGATGGAGGTTGCAGTAAAGATTAGAATTGGGCAAGATTGAGAGAAAAAGCTGACTGGATCTAATCCTGCGTGTGGTAAACCAAAGTTAAACCAGTTTCAGATCCTTTTTTGTTGACTAATGATCAGTTGACAAAACTAACCATATTTAATTATTAATGAAACGATGATATCCTATTGCATCTGAATTGAATTTATAGGAGAGCTGGTATAGGGAGGAGCACATATTCCCCATATTTAATCTTTTGCATTTAATCATTGTTTACAGTTTTCTGTTTTTTACTCTTAATTTGTAGATTTGTTAATGTGTATACCAATTCTACATTTTTAAAGGCAATTTGTATGACATTTATACTGTATTGGTGATTTATTGATACATAATTAATGGGGAGAAATGTGTACACTTCAATGTGAGGAACCAGAAAATAGTACATTGTCGAGGGGAGGAGCAAAACTGAAAAGGAGATGTTAGTATTTGATACTAGAAATGAGACAAATTTGAAATTTCCCCTAGAAAAGGAAGAGACAAAAACAGTTGTCTGTCACTGATGCTTACAAGTCTGCTGAGTCCTGACTCAGGAGTACCAGTGCCAGCTAATGAAATCATTAGATGAGGTAAACTAACAGTGAAATCCTAGGCAGAGTTATGCTAATCTAAACCCATTAACTTCAGTGGAGTTTAAAAGGGTAAGTTTGCTTAGGAATGCATTATGCATGAGATGCCATTGTCAGTCCCATAAACTAATTATATGACTTCCTTACACCTTCATCAGATATCACCAGTGAAGAACCATAGCAGAGGAGCCCCAGACTGCTTACCCTGGGATACAACCCTACCTTCTGATTCAGGCTTGGATCCTGAGCCTTCTACCCCAGAGTCTGTGGCCAAAAAAGGAGGTCTCTCATCCACTGACTTTTCAATCCTTCCAAAGCCCTGATCCACCTCAGTTCCATCACAGTCCTTGCTGTCATAACCAGGTATGGCCCTTTTAAGAACTGGCAGCCTGTTCAGGGAAGGGGGCCTGTGTTTCTACCTCCTTGAAAGAGTATTTAAGTCACATTTCATCCATGCTACATTGCTGGTTCCAGAAGCAGTAAATTCATACCAGGACCTCAGCCTTGAGCAGGATAGTGTTGTGCAATGTACTCTTTACAGATTTCTTCCCACTTTTCATCTGTCTCCTAGTGAAACTAAGGGTATGCAAAAATAAATAAATGGGGGTTGCATATACTGACTCCCCCCCAAAAAACCCAGTATTTTCTAAAATTCCTGAATCCCAATACTGGTTCGGTATTTGGATTTTTCAGAAATCCTGATTTTTTTTCCAGCTCCATTATACCCTATGGTGGCCATTATAGTCAATGGCCCCTATAGAGCATAATAGGGGTATCCAGGGGTCTGGGGGGCTGCTGATGCCTCTCCTCAAAAAAAGTCCAAGTTGTTGTTGTTGTTGTTTTTAAAAAAAGATTGGACTAGGAAGTCCAATTCTATGGATCCCTAAAGAAAATGCCCCCATCCTCCATTGTTTTCAGTGGAGAGGAGAAAGGAGTTTAAAGGGATTGCTGTCCCTTTAAATGTCCTCTGCAAGGTGAATATTCATTCTGAAGGAATTTAAAGGGTTCACAGACTTTTTAAACACCTTCTCCAAACTGTGAGTTTACCCAGACAGTGATTAAAGTGACTGCAATCCCTTTAAGCACCTTTTGACTTCAGGTCAAAAGCACCTTGAATACAGTCCCAAAAAATCCAGATTTTTTTTTTGGGGGGGGGGGATTTGCAGAGTTTAGCTATTTTGGAAAGCCTAAATAATACTCAAATGTATATTTGGCAGAAAGAATGGCCAAAAATACTGATAAGGTTTTTATCATTTTGTTTGTTTTTTGCTCAAATATAGCCAAATGCACATTTAAAGGGTTCTAAGTGGAAGCATTCCAAAATCTGTATGATCATAAAGGGGAGGACTTGCGGAGGACTAATTTGCCCATGTTTCTAGTGACTCCAAATTCTGGAACAATGGTCTGTTTTCCCCTCCCTTCACCTGTGCGCCAGTCTGTTTCCTTTGCTTAACAGAACTAACAGGAGCCTTTGAGCAAAGAAATTCACACAGTTAACATTTCTTGCTATAAAGTAATAATAGGACAAAAACTTGGTATTTGACATATAACATATATTGACTAGGCAAATGATCATCAAGAAGAGGTGATCATTCCTGCCCATCTCCCCATCCCAGCATCAGCAGCACTGGACTGTTCACTGTTGGCTAAGGATAGAGAAAACAGTTTTAAGAGATTTATCTGGTGGTGTTTTACAGCCCTCCCTTCCCTGGCATGAGTTACTGACTCATTGCTCCTGAGTGCAACAAAAGGTCAATGAGCTGCAGGTTGTGTGCTCTTTTAAATGAGACTTAAAACAAGGTCCTCAACATGCGTGGCCATTAAGATTCCCCAAGCCATTGTGCAACTATACAAGGTTGCTAACCCTTATGTCTTGGCAATGCTCCATCTGAAATAATGACAGCTTACCTTTCAGACATTCTTGCTGTAATTTCAGTGGTAAAATTATTCTTCTCTACATATTTTCCTGCACTAAGGTGATGTCAGGGTGCATGCATGGATAAGCCATCAGTTCTGAAAAGTCTTTGGTTAGAAACTTAACCATGAAACCCCTTCCTCTTTCTTTATATGAGTCATGAAGGAGTGGATGGGGGTGGTCCATGCATAATTTGTAAAGTGCTCTCTTATAAAACACATGGGTTTTAAAGGGCAAACTTTAAGAAATGATGGACAGGAAGAGTTGCTTTCTCTGGTTGTCAGACCTGAGTAGGGTTGCCAAGCCACCAGCCTCCAGTTATGGTGAGACACTTTCTGCTGGCAATTCTCTCTTCCTGCTGCCACTCAGAGCAGCAGCAGGAGAAAGATTTTTAAAAAGCCATTTGGTTGATGGCATGGCATAATTTCTGGAGATGTTAGTCATCTCTAGAAATCAATGAAGATTCCTAGAGAGATGTGTCATATCTTCCAGGTTTTACACACCATTATCAACAGTGCCCCTTCATGTTTCCTTCCTAGATTCCCACAACTTTCCGAGCCATGCCTGGAAACACAAGACATGACTGAAAAGTGGTATAGGAAAAGGCAGGATCGCTGAAGGAAGGGTAAAATGCCCAACAGAGAAAAGTTCCTGAGAGAAAAGATGAGAGATTTAGGGGGAAAGGAAGTGAGGGGCATAAGTAAAAAAGAGCTTTTTGTTATTACTAGGAATGGCCATGGACTGAAAAAAAGATGGTTCACTTTGGGGTCTGTGGTGGCCCATGGACCGAACACTGAACCAAACTGAACTCTCCTCACATGGACCAAACTGGTCTGGTAAGTTTGTTTTTGCCTTTCACCTGCTCATGTCTTGCCATGGCAGGGAGAAGGGGAGGGGGGATTGCCTGGAAAAGGTTTTCCCTTCCCCCTTTTTCCTGGCGGTGGCAAGCTACAGCCAAGAGAAAGGGGGGATTTCCCAGGTAGGCTCTTTTCCCTTTGAAGCAGCTGGAAGCCATTTAACCATTTGGTTTTAAGGGCAGGGGGGAAGCAAAATCAGAGAATTAAATATGGCAGTGAAGTGTCTCTCTGGGGGCATTCCACCCTCCCTTTCTTCCAGCCAAGCTGATTTGGGCTCCCTCACACAGCCCATTTAAAAAGGGTACATGAGGAACCCCGAGACATCTGTGCCAGTAGACATAGACTGAACAGCTCCAAACACCTGAACAGGACTGGCCAAAGCTTGGTAAGTGTTCTGGGAGCCCATCTTCCCAGATCTTCGGTACCCAAGCTCCAAACCAACCTGAGTTTGGTCCAAATTTTGGCTCACAGGCCAGTTTGTGCCCAACCCTAGCTGTTACCATGCCAGGAAGGCAGAAGAAAGAAGGCTGAAAAATTATGAGTGGTAAATGCCACAATCCTCAAAGAAGTAAAGGGAAGGAGATGAGGAGAGGGAAGAAGTCTAGGTGAAAAGAAGGCATAGCGTTATAGATGAGAAAAGCAGGGCCAGTGAGAAAAAGATCCCATGTGTGGCCAGAAGAAAGAATAGATTTTTGGCAGAAATGGAGCAGAAAGTCTAGGAGACTTTGGAAGCTGGTGGACAGTGTGCTCTAGAGAAAAAGAGTAATGATATGGAAGAGGTTGGGTGTGAATGGAGACTGAAAATCATACTAATGAACCCCCCAGAAAACTGTTAGGCAGCTAGTTTCCAGTTTATTTTATTTTTAACTTGGAGCAAATGATGCAGTGACCTATTTACATTATGAACTCATCCCTGAAACTTTATACTAGTAAGTCAATTGGTTTTTCATCATTATGGAAAATGTTACAGTTCAGGTGATTATAATGAGATTTAATAAGGCAAGAAGGTCTTCTGGGCAAAAAGCATGATATAATAATGCACTATTATTAGAGAAGGGACCCACTTGTCATTTTTTCCCTGTGAATTTTTGTTCTCTAATCCACTTTTTATCGGTTGTCATCAATTTTTTTTTGACATGTTGTGTTTTAAATTGGATCTTGGGGTACTAAAATCATGTACCTGAAGTGTGTTCTAGAAACTAATGACAAATGAAAGGATGAATCTACATGGCTGTGCCTAGAATGAAACAATGTGTACAGTACCATTGCTGTCTCTGCCATAGCAAGACATCTTGATCATAAGTACTTTCTCACAGCAAAGACTTTTGCTTATTAACAGAAGAATAGGCAGTCAAAGTTATCTAAGAAAAGTATTGGAAAGCCACTTGCCTTTAATAAACCTATCCCCTTAAGCATAAATAGTAATGATAATCAACATTCATTTATGTACAGCCTTTAAATAAACAATTGGGCAAGTTAATTCAAACAGAGCAAGGATATTCAGTAGAGTCTAGATCATCTACTTACATAGTTTGTAGGAAATATAGTATGTATTTCACCAAAAGTAAAAGGCTAATATTAAAGAGCCCTGACCTGGATGGTCTGGGTTAGCCTGGTCTCATGAGATCTCAGAAGCTAAGCAGGTAGATCTAGTTAGTACTTGGATGAGATATCACCAAGGAAGATGAGAGTTGCTATATAGAGAAAAGCAATGATAAACCACCTCTGCTCATCTCTTGCCTTAAAAACTCCATGAGCAGTTGACATCTCAGTAGTGTCTTGACAGCACTTTCCACCACCAAATGTTAAAGATCTTCAGAACACATGCTTAACAAAGAAGCTGCCCCCCCCCCAGTAACCAGTGTGAGTTTTGACAGTGTTTTCATTGAAATGAAGCTTTTAAGATCAAAGAAACTCCTGGTCAGCCTGAATACTGACTACAAATATGCAGAGTTTCATTTTGCGTTCTGTGTTGAAGAAAAAATGGGGAAATAAAGCTGAGTTCATACCCCACCTGAACGAGGGATCCACACACATCCTAAACCAAGGAATGGTGAAGTTTGATGACATCTCTACTGTGGAGTAAAGCAGAGCTTTCCACCCTCCCACAGTTCTTTAGTCTCTTCTCCCAAAAGCAACCAGTGATGTACACTATGAAATGCCTGCCCTAGAGCAGAGAATGAGGTTGGGGAAGAAACCTTCCCACCTAATCAAAAGGTGTTTGTCAGAGGCAGCTTATACAACAATATGAAAGTGTGCTGCTGATGAATAGTTAAGAGTGCCCAGTACCTACAGACCAATGACCTAAGGAATCTAATTTAAAGTTACATAATTTCAATATTTTGCACTCTTTTTATTTTTTCAATAGACACTTTTGTTGTGTGTCCTTGCAACTTGTTGTGTTAGAATAAAGTTGGAATCCAGTGGCACCTTTAAAACCAACAAAATTTTATTAAAAATGTAAGTTTTTGTATGCTAAAAGTACACATCATTAGACAATAGTATGAAATGGAATTAGCAGTCCTACATATAGAGAGAGTGCGCAGTGAGTTAGTATACAAAATAGTGAAAATGTTTTAAACCTAAAAGTTAAAAAAACTGAAGCATAAGTTGAAGCAACAATGACTCTTGGAATAACTATCTCAATGGAAAATCAGCAATTGCAAAAAGAAACACAGGACTTAAAGGACAGAGTGCTACTACTAGAAACCCAAATGCATTCTCACCAGCTGAAATTTCGTGGATGTCAAGAAAATCCAGAGGAAACAGGCACTCTATTTCAGGACATGTCTCTCTGGTTAGCTCACATCATGCAAATGGAAAAAGATGTGTATCCCATTCTACTGAAAGTCCATTGCATTGGAGCCCCAAATAAGCAGAATAGAAAACTACCAAGAGACATTTTGGTGGCCTTTGCTGATATAAGACAAAAAAATCTAATTCTTGCCAAATCAAGAGAAATGGGTACTTTACATTTCAAGATACTAGAATACAAGTATTCCCAGATCTACTGCCTGAAGCTCTATCAACCAGGAAAAAACTTAAATATGTCACAACAAAACTGAGAGAAGCACACATTCCTTATAGATGGATCATGCTGGCAAAGTTGATGGTCTACAGAAATGAGTGTCAATACTTTGCAACTGATGAAGATTCCGGAATTGGACTCTTGCAAGCTTTGAACTTGGGTAAAGACACTAACCAGAATAGAAAATCAGTCAAAAGAAAATTGTCACTAACTGAAACCCCAGAAAAAGAAGAAATATAGACTGACGTTTTACAACTGGCAACGGTCAATGATGTATCTGGAAAATGTGTTAAGTATGCATTGACTTGAATGTTTCACAATTTATATTCTTTGCATAATTTTGCATTTTGCGGGTGGGGGGAGGAGGGTTCTGAAGAAGTGTAAGCTCCTAGTAAAGTTGGTACAACTGGTAAAATAATTGTGTTAGATAGAATAGTAGAGGCCACAGAGTAGGCCCAGTAGTAGGTGGTGAGGAAAGTTAGGGGGAAGTCCCAACTTATTAGTTGCACATAGTAATACATTTTTACAAGTAACGTTAGATATTATTGTTGTTGTTAAGTGTAAGTTTTATGATAAAGCAAACATACAAATAGAATAGGTGGGTTTATATTTGTTTTTGGTAAGGTTGTGTAAAAGTAGGTAGGGGAAAGCAAAACAATACATAGGTCAGAAATTTAGATACTTAAATTCATAGTATTATTAAAAAGAAAAATAACATATTTGGATCTTTCAATTAGGAAAGGGTAGTCTTCCAGTTAGAAGTGTGTTAATATACCCAAGCGGTGGACAATATGGTCACTGCCTGGTCATGGAATGTTAGAGGACTGAAAAATTGTATTAAAAGAAGAAGAATCACAAAAAAAATTTAACCGATCAAAAGAATAGCACATTCGGGTCTGTTAATTGTCAGTCTGGCTTCAACTTGGCGGGGGGGGGGGCGGGGGGCGGGCAGCAAAGGCAGTATGTCAGAATTGGAGATGGATATCTGTCATTAGGTTTCTTAAATGTGAAGAGTAATAGATTTAGAGTCTGTTGTAATGTTTCATTGGTCTCTTCTAAAGCATGGGTTAAAATAACGACATCTTTCTGTAGAATGAAGTTGTGTTGTTAGCCACTTTGAGTCTAAGGAAATAAGGCAGAATATAAATGATTTAAATCAATAAATATGTGATGATGATACATGCTATAGTTTCCCCTTGATAGTTCTCCTACCTTCTGGTGACAGCCTGAATGCATCTCTTCAAGACATGCACACTGAGGATGAACCAAATTGCCCAGCTCCATTACTTTATTTTTTTCAGGAAATTCTCTCTGTCCTAAGTTCTTCTCTCCTGAGTTTCAGTTTAACCAGGAAAATTCTGAGAGTGAATTCCAGAATTGAAGCATGCAGTGTTTGCCACAATTTTTAGTTCTTCCTTTCTATATTACTAGTGAACACACATACACACACACTGACGAAGTGTGTGTGTGTGTGTGGGGGGGGAACTCAGCCTTTCCTGAGTGCTGCTTAGATTCATGCTAAGGGCTTGCAGTAGTCAGCTGGGTATCCTGGACTTTTCCCCCTTTCATTTGAGAAGCAGTTTATCATTCAGTTTATCATCTGAACCTCTGGCTGGTATTTTTGAGAATTCTTGGAGAACAGGAGAGGTGCCTGAAGATTGGAGGCAAGCGAATGTTGTCCCCATCTTCAAGAAGGGGGAAAAGGAGGATCCAGGTAACTACCAACCTGTCAGCTTGATGTCTATCCCTGGAAAAGTTTTAGAACAAGTCATCAAACAGTCAGTCCTGGAACATTTAGAAAGGATGGCTGTGATTACTAAGTGCCAGCATGGGTTTCTCAAGAACAAGTCATGTCAGACTAACCTGATCTCTTTTTTTGAGAAAGTGACTACCTTGCTGGATCCGGGGAATGCTGTAGACACCATTTATCTTGATTTCAGTAAGGTTCCACATACTATCCTTGTTGACAAGTTGGTAAAATGTGGCCTGGATCCTGTTACTTTTAGGTGCATCTGCAACGGGTTGACAGATCGCACCCAAAGAGTGCTTGTGAATGGTTCCTCATCCACTTGGAGAGGAGTGACAGGTGGAATGCCTCAAGGATCTGTCCTGGGACCTGTTTTGTTCAACATCTTTATAAATGATTTGGATGAAGGAACAGAGGGAATGCTTATTAAGTTTGCAGATGGGAGGGGTTGCAAATACAGTAGAAGACAGAAACAGGATGACCATGACAGGCCGGAAAACTGGGCTAAAATCAATTAAATGAATTTTAACAGGGATAAATGTAAAGTTCTGCATTTAAATAGGAAAAATCCAATGCACAGTTATAGGATGGGGGAGACTTGTCTTAGCAGTAGTATATGTGAAAAGGATCTAGGGGTCTTAGTGGACCATACACCGAACATGAGTGTGATGTGGTAGCTAAAAAGGCAAATACAATGTTGGGCTGTATCAACAGAAGTATAGTGTCCAGATCATATGAAGTGATGGTATTGCTTTACTCTACTCTGGTAAGACCTCTCCTGGAGTATTGTGTTCAGTTTTGGGCACCACATTTTAAGAAGGATATAAACAAGCTGGAACAGGTCCAGAGGAGGGTGACAAAGATGGTGAGGGGTCTGGAGACCGTCCTATGAAGAAAGGCTGAAGGAGCTGGGGATGTTTAGCCTGGAGAGGAGGCAGCTGAGAGGTGATATGATCTCCATCAAGTACTTGAAGTGTTGTCATATAGAGGATGGTGTGGAATAGTTTTCTGTGGCCCCAGAAGGTAGGACCAGAACTAATGTGTTGAAATTAAATCGAAAGAGTTTCCGTCTCAACATTAGGAAGAACTTTCTGTTAGAGCGATTCCTCAGTGGAACAGGCTTCCTTGGGAGGTGGTGGACTCTCCTTCCTTGGAGGTTTTTAAACAGAAGCTAGATGGCCATCTGACAGCAATGAAGATCCTGTGACTTTAGAGGGAGGTATTTGTTTGTTTCCTGCATTGTGCAGGGGGTTGGACTAGATGACCCTGGAGGTCCCTTCCAACTCTATGATTCTATTTGGCACATGGAGCTGTAGTTTGAGAAAAAATCATCTAAAATCCCCACCCAAACACACACAGCCAGACCCACTTCTCTGATCCTATTGGGGAGTGTGTGTGCCATGTAGGTAGGACCAGTTGAATGGACTTTTGTACCTAATCATACTGGTATGGGCTGATCCAGGGAGGGAAGGTGAGGTGGTATAGTCCGATTCCATCAGATCTTGGAAGCTAAGCAGGGTCGACAAGGGACCATGAAGGAAGACCCTTCAGAGAAAGGCACTGGCAAACCACCTTCACTTCTCACTTGCCATGAAAATCTCTTGCTGGGGTTATGATAAGTCAGCTGCAACTTGGAAGTGCATTATGTGGATCTGGATTGGTGTGGGAGAAAGAGAAATGGGCCTTAGCTACCCTTGAATTTGCAGTCCTTCCTCCTAAAGCAGTCAAAGTGGATGGAGAGGGTAATGAAATATTTTTTATATATATTGAAAATTTAGGAAAGGATTAAAATGTGAAGCTAAGCTATATTTTCTACTTTTTACTTTGTGTTCTGCTGAAATGACATCATGGTGATGTCTTTTTGTCTGTGAAGTACTTGTCAGTCAACTAAAAACGTCAATAGAGAAAGACAGGCATTCTTGATACAGATGTGATAGCTTCAAAGAGAAAGAAGCATTTCTTGTTAACTAAAAAAAAGGAAAGAAAATAAAGATTGAGCTGTGAAAGTTAATACATTAGAAAAAGTAATGTGCCACTCTTGATTTTCCAAAAGATTTGAGCTACGAACAGACCATTTCCCCTGCTTTCTCCCCTGCCAAGAGATTGGTGATATCAAACATTTTCAAAGGAAATCCAATCTACATCTTTTATCAACAACATATTTTTTTTCTACTACTTGAAACTCAATGAATTTCATTTTGCAGAAACTTATGGGGAATTTGTAAAAAAAACTTAAGAGAGGCAAATGTTTTCAGGATGAAGCAGTACATTTAAAGTTGCCAGCCAGCATCTGGCAACTGGTGAGAGTCTGGAAAAGAAGCATGTGGAGACACCATCAGGTAATGACCTGATGTAACTTCCAGGGAAAATCCAAAAGTAATATCATGCTGCTCTAGGAATTGCCAGTGATTCCTAGAGTGATGGAATTTTCCTGGATTTTTCCTGGGAATAACCATTTTCTTATAGTGTCTCCCCCCACCCCAAACAGCTGCTGGAGTGCTAATGGGGAACAGGAACTGGGGATTGAAGGTCTTGCAGGCAAATGGAAAGGCTAAAGACAACCTCTGCCTAGTGAAAAGGAGGTCTCTGTTTTAAAATTCCCAATGGACAATTTTCATAAAATGTATGTAGTGCCCTGTCTTCCAGAAAGCTTTTGATAGAGTTCCTCATCGAAGGCTCCTTAGAAAGCTTGAGAGTCATGGAGTAAAAGGACAGGTCCTCTTGTGGATCAAAAACTGGCTGAGTAATAGGAAGCAGAGAGTGAGTATAAATGGGCAGTCTTCGCAGTGGAGGACGGTAAACAGTGGGGTGCCGCAGGGCTCGGTACTGGGTCCCATGCTCTTTAACTTGTTCATAAATGATTTAGAGTTGGGAGTGAGCAATGAAGTGGCCAAGTTTGCGGATGACACTAAATTGTTCAGGGTGGTGAGAACCAGAGAGGATTGTGAGGAACTCCAAAGGGATCTGTTGAGGCTGGGTGAGTGGGCGTCAACGTGGCAGATGCGGTTCAATGTGGCCAAGTGCAAAGTAATGCACATTGGGGCCAAGAATCCCAGCTACAAATACAAGATGGGGTGTGAACTGGCAGAGACTGACCAAGGGAGATATCTTGGGGTCGTGGTAGATAACTCACTGAAAATGTCAAGACAGTGTGCGTTTGCAATAAAAAAGGCCAACGCCATGCTGGGAATTATTAGGAAGGGAATTGAAAACAAATCAGCCAGTATCATAATGCCCCTGTATAAATCGATGGTGCGGTCTCATTTGGAGTACTGTGTGCAGTTCTGGTCGCCGCACCTCAAAAAGGATATTATAGCATTGGAGAAAGTCCAGAGAAGGGCAACTAGAATGATTTAAGGGCTGGAGCACTTTCCCTATGAAGAAAGGTTGAAACGCTTGGGACTCTTTAGCTTGGAGAAACGTCGACTGCGGGGTGACATGATAGAGGTTTACAAGATAATGCATGGTATGGAGAAAGTAGAGAAAGAAGTACTTTTCTCCCTTTCTCACAATACAAGAACTCGTGGGCATTCGATGAAATTGCTGAGCAGACAGGTTAAAACGGATAAAAGGAAGTACTTCTTCACCCAAAGGGTGATTAACATGTGGAATTCGCTGCCACAGGAGGTGGTGGCGGCCACAAGTATAGCCACCTTCAAGAAGGGTTTAGATAAAAATATGGAGCACAGGTCCATCAGTGGCTATTAGCCACAGTGTATGTGTGTATATAAAATTTTTTGCCACTGTGTGACACAGAGTGTTGGACTTGATGGGCTGTTGGCCTGATCCAACATGGCTTCTCTTATGTTCTTATGTTCTGCTAGAGCCCCTAATATGAAACAGGTTAGGCTGAGAAAAAGGCGCTTGACACCCATTCTGTTCTATATAGTGTAGAATTAGGAACTGAATAGATCTGAACCCCCATTCTGCCATGGGAACTTGCTGGGACAATTGTACACTCTCAACCTGACCTATCTCATAGGGTTGTGCTAGGGATCATTAAGGTGGGGGAGAGGAGACAGGAACAGTGTAAAGCTGCTTTGGGTACCCATTCGGGATAAAGTAAGTAAATTAAGTAAATAAATAGCTGAAGGCTTGAGCATGGATTTCTCACACTGAAATACAGGCAAGAAAGATGAGGGAACAAGAAGATAGGCTTGTGGCTTTGGTGTTCTCAAATGCTAAAGAAGGATAAGAAGTTCCTCCCATTTGTACTTTCACTAGGGTTGTCAGCCTCCAGCTAGGGACTGGAGTTCTCCTGAAATTTATAACTCATCTCCAGACTACATAGATCAGTTTCCCTGCTGATAATCACAGCTTCAGAGGGCAAAGTTGATGCCATAGCATAGATCTTAGGTGAAATCTTCCTCCTTACATGTACCACCCCAAAATCATGAAAAATTTCCCAAGCTAGAGTCAGCAACCCTATTTTCTGGAGAGTGCATAAATTCATCTCATTTACACCTCTTTCATCCAGAGGAGGCAATGGACAGCCCCAGCCAAATCCCTTGTCAGAGTCCAGGGGTGCTATCACACCAGATATTTGGCCTGACCTAGCCATGCCTCCCATTCAGATAAAATGTGCACGATCACACAAGCACATCTGCCCTCTGAGCCACACATGTTCTCACCTCATCTCCAGATGCCTCCTAACTGGTTTAAAAAGCCAGCTGGATCTTCCTGGTATTTCCCCCCTGAATCGCATTTAGGTCGCATATTTACTATCTGAATACCTGGGCACAACTCATAAGCAGAAAAGCAGTATGATCACATCAAGTCATTTCTGGTGCATTTGCCCACCTCCCCTGCTCTTCTGCTTGAGCGCACACACTGGGGGACTTAAAAAAAACAAACATCCTTTCTGCAGCAGGTTCGTGGTTGAGGCATGCTAACAGTGTGAATGGTCAACCACAGACCAGTGTCATGATCCTGCTGCTTCAATGGATGCTGTCTGATAGCCCAGAAATGGACCAAAATCAAGCAGCTTTTGTGGAGCCAAGATAATATTGCACCAATTTCCCAGTGTGATAGCACCCTAGGTCCAGTTCAAGATGATTCCCAAGTCCAGAGTCAAAGATCAGTTCAAAGTTTAGTTACTGAGAGAGCAGAGTCCAGTTCAGAGCGGTACACATAAAGAGAGGTCCAACAGTCTGAGGTCATTCAGATGCAGGTCCAACAGTTATAGTTGTTAAAGATGTTCAAGGGTCATAATCCAGAGTCAGAAAGTTCATGAGTGTCAAAAGAGAACGTGGTCTGATGCAGTCAGAGCATCAGTGGTAGCATGACATGTTGCTTCCATATCTGACATGTCCACCACTTCCCCTTTTATGCTAGGCTCACAACTGAGTCTCATTGGTCTCATGAGCGAGCTGTTAGCCTGGATCATTAGTCCCAGCTCCCAGGTGATCCTTTTGAATTATCAGACCCAGGTGCCACTGGGTGACCAGGTGCATGTTCCACACCCTTTTAAGGAGTTCCAACCATGCCCTCTAGTGCCTGCCCTTGATTGCCTCTGGGGATCAGGGTGGTGATGCTACCCATGATGTCCCATCTGCAGGGGCGGCCTGATGCCCCATGGCACCCTAGGCAGACTCGCTGCCTGGCACCCCCCCCAGCACCTCTGCACCTCCCCCCGTGGCTCCACACTCTGCGCCTCCCTCGTCCCTGACGCGGCTGCATGCCCCCCGCTCCCCAGTGCACCTCCTCCCGATCCTTCCCCACCCTGGCTCTCTAAAGCCCCCCCTCCCCGGTCAAACATTCGAATTGTGGCTAAAACTGCACCACGGGGCTGGGGCGCACTCACCATCTCTCAGGAACAGCATCCTGAAAGGGCAACCCCCACTGCAACTGACTCCTCCCCACTTCCTGTATGGGAGAGGAGTCAGTGATAGCGGGGGTCGCCCTTTCAGGACACTGTTCCTGAGAGACGGTGAGAGTGCCCTGGCCCCATGGTGTGGTTTTAGCTGCGATTTGAGAGCCACAGGGGGGGGGGGGGGAGGCAAAGTGAAGGAAATGGGAGGGATGAGCGGTAGCGGCAGGCAGCGATAGCGGCAGGGGGCAGGGAAGGCAGGCAAACTAGGTGCTTGACTGGGGCACCGAAAGGGGGGGTGGGGAGCCCAATTTGGCAGCCCCACCCTCCCGGCACCCTAGGCAACCGCTTAGTTTGCCTAGTGGGCGAGCCAGCCCTGCCCACCTGGATCCCAGGTTGTTGAGATGCTGCCTTCCAGGGGTGACCCCTTGGCAGACCCAATGCTCATGGGATCTGAGGGTACACCATCAGCTTCCAGCTGTGCAGCTGAGGCCTGTCTATGCTATTTCTATGTTAATGACAGCACTGTAAGTCTCATCAGGACTGTCTGCCTCAGCCTGACCCATGACATCCCTTTTCTAGATATTAACAGGGTTCTTATTAAAACCTAAATAAATGTTGGGCTATAAATATGGGTGTTAACCACTACTATGAAAAAGTAGAAGCACTTGAGCAGCAAATGAACACTCTGAAACAACCATTCAAATAGCATCTTAAAAGCTGCTTTCAGATTGCCACCATGGAATAGCAATCTATTTGCATTAATTTATTGAATTAGGCCCATTTACTGCTTCAGACATGCTGGAAGACAGAAGATCATCTTTTTTTTCATTTTTAAATGAAAGCAAGTATAAATGATAAAGAGATTTAGACCAACCACCAACAGGGTATATTTTCATAAAGAAAGTGTGCTTCTGTGCTTATGTAATTTCTTCCAGTAACATACATTACAGCTAATAATCTTTACAATGCCATTTTTCATGAGGAAATTAGAATAATGTATTACAACTTTATAGCTCCTTTCATCCAAAACTTTAACAAGTGGCACAATATTACACTGTTCCAGGAACACAGCAAGCTTTAAATACTAGAAAGTAAAGCTGAATAACAATACAGAACCAAAGATTAAGGGCACATTGGCTTGATTATTTAACTCAGAAGCTCTCTACATGTGCCTTTCCAATCAAATGCTTGATCAAAACATATGGCCAGGGAAGGCTCATGCATGATCAACCAGTTTGTGAGGAAAGCATCAGTATGGCATGTGGTACATGCACATAAGTGCTGTCCCTGTAGCTGGAAATGCGACTTTTCACTTTTCAGGGGGGGTTTGTTTTTTTTTTTTAAAGATCCAGTAGTACGTTGTGCTGTTGTAGTTGATCACACAGTTAACCTAAAGCAGGGGTCCCCAACCCCTGAGCCGGGTACCGGTACTGGGCCACAGCCTGTTTCCAATGGGCCACGAAGACTCCCCACCCACCCATGGTGCCTCTTCCTCCCCCCTTTTTCACCATTTTAAAGCCAAGGAAGGGAAGGAGGCAAGAGCAGCGTCGTTCGCCACTGCTGCAGCAGTTTTCCCGCCAATCAGCTGATCGACTGAGGGGGGGGGTCGGCCTGGGAGGCACTTCATGGCCCCTTCCCTGGCTTTAAAATGGTGGAAAAGGGGGGGGGAGGAGGCAGTGGCGATGCTGCATGGGAGGGGCAGCGAAGGAGGAAAACGGGGGGAGAAGGAAGTGTCAGGGCTGCAAAGGAGGGAGGAGGAAATGAGGGGAGGCACTGTGGGGGGCAGGCCAATTTGGGTGCCCCCACCCTGCCGGCCCTGGGGCCGTAACTGGCAGGCTGGCCCTGGGACTGGTCCCTGAAGCCAAAAAGGTTGGGGACCACTGACCTAAAGCATTTAGGTTAAACCTAATTGGGATAGTATTTAGGATTCTATATAAAAGTATTCTGTACAAATGTGTATGTTAAATTTAAGACACATTTCTTAAATAAACAGATACAAGTAATTCATATAGAACTTGCCTAATTGTTCAGAACACTTCTCATAAGTTACCTGTGCTATCCTGAAAACAATCCTGTAAAGTCAGCCAGATGGAGAGGAGAGAAAGACTAAAATAATATTTTCTAGTTTAAAGTTATTCACTCAGTTCAAAGTTGAAGCAACATTTGAACATGCTCTTCTTAGCTCAGATTTCATTGTGCAACTCTGAAAAGGCTGCTAGCTTTATTGAAGCTCTTTGGGCTTCAAAATTCTTCATATATTTTGTCAAAGCAGCAACCTTAGAACATAAGAACATAAGAGAAGCCATGTTGGATCAGGCCAACGGCCCATCAAGTCCAACACTCTGTGTCACACAGTGGCAAAAAATTTTATATACACCTTCAAATTTGCCTCACATTTTGCTTAACATGGAATTTAGTATCACTCTAGAGAGGTTTCCTTCCTACCCCCTTGACCTAGGGCAGGGGAGGGGAACCTTTTTTTCTGCCAAGGGCCATTTGAATATTTATAACATCATTCACGGGCCATACAAAATTGTCAACTTAAAAAACAGTGCTCTGCTGAGGGAGAATGATTCAGGCTGGCAAAGTTAAAGCAAATAATTGTTTTTCTATTTGAAGTCATGTGGGGAGAGCCTAATTTGGTACACATACACACACCCTAGGTCTAGGGCTAGGTCCAGGTCTAGGTCCAGGGCTTTTTTTGTAGAAAAAGCCCAGCAGGAACTCATTAGCATATTAGACCACATCCCCTAATATTAGCATATTAGGTCACACACTCATTAGCATTTTAGGCCACACCAGCTGGGATGATCAAGTGCAAATTGAACTGGTGGTAGCTGGCTCCCACCTCCACCCCTGACACCCCTCCCTTAATGTGGAAACTGCAGCTGCTCCCAGCAGACCTTTAAAGGCACCCACATACCCCAGCAGCAGTCCTTCACAATCCCCATCACTCCAGCTCCAGCTCCAGACAAAGCGAGAGAGAGAGAGAAATGGGGAGAAGAAATGGTAATAAAGGAAAATAAAGGGGAGAAGAAATGGAAAGAAAGGGAAATAAAGAAAGGAGGAGGAAACTTACCTGAACTGTGCAAGTAACTTTTCCAAACCCCGCAGCAATCCCTGCTGGCCAGCTGGGCCCTGGGGAGGCTGCTACATAGTGCAGCTGGGCTCCACGACCCTCACTGGCCAGTCAGGCCCCAGGGAAGTCGTCACATGGCTCGGCTCGGCCCAGCAATCCTGGAGGGCCAGACCAAGTGATCTCAAGGCCCGTAAATGGCCCTCAGCCGGACGTTCCTCACCCCTGACCTAGGGAATTATGCTAGTCTTACTTAAACTCATTGTTTAGCTCAGAATACTTCAAATTTTTCTCAAGCAAAAACCTCCAAATTCACCTCAGATTTTAGTTTAGGTGCTTCAAATCTTGGTTTTGAAACCTTAACAAGATCTTTTCTCTTTTATTCAGACCAGTATGTTATGGTTTTTCCTATTCATATTATGAAGCGCAGAACCAGTATACAAATAACGCAGACTTGAGACGAATATAAAGAATGGTGTGTGTATGTGTAGGTGGGTGTGAGCACAAACATATATGCAGAAATCAAGTGTATTAGAGCCTTGCTGTTAGCGATGATAGGTAGCTATTTCTTTTGATTCAAAGACCCCGATAAATCAAAACAATGGAACTGATGGTGTGGTATAATTGTCTCTGATAGGGTGCTGTGAGGGTTATTTATGATTGTTTGTAAAGTATGCTGTCAGAACAGCAGGCTGCTGAGGACCTTAGCATTATTTACGGATTTCCCTGCCATCATATGCCCTTTAGTATACTATGTTTTTTAAAGGAAACACAAATTTACTTCCCTACAATCCTAAAATAAATCTCACTGCTCTACAACATGCATAATTCCCAAACTGTGTGCTACAGCAAAATATTGTGCCACAAGAGAACTGCAACCATGCAACTGGAAATAAATCAGTTTAAGCCTCCTATGAACAGAAAGTGCACGCCCACACAAGAGGCTTACTTCCACATCTCTGAATGAATTGCAGCCCTGGCCACCTTCCAGTCAGGCTGAACTGGCCTAACCTGCAGTGGCTCTGCTGTGGATGTATCTGGATCATTTAATCATTTCTGATACTGAGGTATAGCATACTGACATAGCTCTGTAAGGTAATAAATCCCATTGCAGTGATGAAGTGTCCCAGCTCCAGTGGCAAAGTATCTGGAACAAGGAAATAAACAGGTGAGTTTAGCAGATATGCAAGGGGAGGGTAAGTGACATTTTTAATCTGTCTATAGATATGGAGATAGATAGCTTTAAATAAAATTCTATCAAGGTAGACTAAGTGATAAGGGTTAAAATAGGAGGGAAAATAGGAGTTAAAACAGGAGGGAAAATAGTTAAAATGCCTCTAGGTCAGTGTTCCCTCTAAGCTGAGTTAGTGTGAGCTAACTCAGTTTTTTAGCTTCCAGCTCACACATTTTTGTCATAGCTCAGGAAAAATAGGCCTAGAACAAACTAATTTATGCTGTAGCTCACAACTTTAATTCCAATAACTCACAAAGTAGAATTTTTGCTCACAAGACTCCACAATTTAGAGGAAACATTGCTCTCAGTACCAATATTTTGTAACTACTCAGTGTTGTAGCATCCCAAACTACTCAGGTGTGGCTAAGAAAACAAGCATACCTCTTGTAACTGCTGAGGCTATTCAGCTGGAGCCCCTTTTAATATAAGCCCAGAAGGGCTAAATTAACATTTTAAATTAAATTAGCATTTGAAGTAAAAGGCAGTCTGGGAAGGAGAGGAGCTCTTGTTTGAGCAGCTCCCTTACAGCAATTTGTATTGTTAACTAACCAGAGGCTGACTCACTCATCCTTCTGTATTGTTTATCTTGAATCAATGTGATTGGCTGTTGTGAAGGGTGGAGTTTTGGCCAATCTATTTAAGGTTCCTATGAGTAGGCCCCGGGTCTGTAAGGTGGCAGGCCCCACTCGAGTGCAGAACTGTCCCAGTTCCAATGACAAAGTGTCTGAAACAGGGGAATAAACAAGTGAGCTTAGCAGATGTGCAAGTTCATAGTCTCTCCACATCCCTAAAAAGGGTAAGCACACTTTCTCAAAAAAAAAAAAATACATAAATAGGAAATTTATAAATATGGGATTAAAAAACCCCCACAACTGTGAAGGTAGAATGCCTGCAGGGGGTTGGGGTCTATCCAATGTATTTCACTGAGTACAGCATGTATGATTATCTGCCAGCTGGACAGAAGTCATTGGTGTGTGCTCAGTGCAAGGAGCTCTTGGTTCTCAGGGTATGAGTTCACACCCTTGAAGCCAAGGTGGCTGACCTGGAGAAGCAGAGACAGTCAGTTAAGCACATCAATAAGGCTCTCGGGGACTTGTTATATGTGTCCCACTCCAAGAATGGCAGTTCTGTTGCTATCAGGGAGCATGAGGGTCAAGGAGAAACAGGGCATTATGCTGATGAAAGGGGGAATGTTACCTCAGAAGGGACCCCCTTTCCACACCTAGGAACTATTCCTGGGCAGGGAGGAAGTGGATCTTGGTAGCTGATTATGTGATCTAGACATTAAGCATAGTCTAGATAGGCTGGTAAATAGTGCTGGGGAGGACTCAATGGTTACGGCACATGTTGGCACCAACAATGTGGAGAAATGTAATTGCGTGGTCCTTAAAGAAAAATTTCAGCTGCTAGGCAGGGGAGTCAAGGCCAAAACCTCTAAGGTTGCCTTCTCAGAAGTGCTGCCCATTCCATGTGTGTGCCAGATAGACAAGCACAAATTAGAAGTCTCAATGCATGGATGAGACAGTAGTGTAGGGAGGAAGCATTTAAGGTTGATAGGCAGTGGAATTATTTTTGGAACAAGCAGTATCTGTACAATAGAGACAGCCTCCACTTGTCCCATGAAGGAACCAGGCTGCTGGTGCTTAAAATAAAAAAAGATGGCCAAACAGTTTTTAAACTAATTCCAAGGGGGGCAGGGGGAACCAGCAGAATATGTAATGTCTGTGGTTTGGGATGGCTCATCTCTAAGAGATGAAGGGATGGCTGTTACTGTTCTAGAGGGAAATAGATTAGGACTGGCCACTGAGAGGGTGACAAACAATACTGACTGCCTGACAAGGTCAAAAGGCCACAGGAGGAAGGTTGCAGGCCTAACATGTCTGGGAAATTATAGATGTCTATATACCAGGGGTGGCCAATGGTAGCTCTCCAGATGTTTTTGTCTACTACTCCCATCAGCCCCAGCCAGCATGGCCAATGGCTGGTCTGATGGGAGTTGTAGGCAAAAAACATCTGGAGAGCTATCATTGGCCACCCCAGCTATATACAAATGGTAGAAGTGTTTGAAGTAAAAGAGGGGAGCTGGAGTGCTTAGTGTCAGAAGAGAACATAGACATTGTGGGCATTTCAGAAACTTGGGAATAGTCAGTGGGATAGAGTGATTCCTGAATATAAGTTGTTTTGGGAGGATAGGGAGGGAAGGTCAGAGGTGGAGTGGCTCTGCATTTCAAAGAGGGTATATAAAGGATGTCCAGTAAAAATGGGAATGTAAAACTGAGTCCAGTAAAACTGAGAGAAATAGATTTACTTACTGAAACACAATGGGTGGAAATAGTGTGCCCAAAAGGAAATTTAACTCCAGTAATTTGTTACCACCTACCAGATCAGAGGTTAGACAATGATTTAAAAACAGCAAAATAATTAAGGAAAGCAGCTAGACAAAGTTATTGTGTCATAATGGGTAATTTTAACTACCCACAGATTGATTGGGTCAATATATGTTCAAGTAAAGAGAAAGAGACTGGGTGCTTGGGGGAGTGCACCATTGAAGGGCTTATTGAGTTCTGGCACTGCTGGTGGACCTTCTGATGGCACCTGGGTTTTGGCCATTGTGTGACACAGAGTGTTGGACTGGATCGTCTATTCACCTGATCCAACATGGCTTCTCTTATGTTGTTATGTTCTTATGACATTCCTCATACACCCAGGATAGTGAGGCAGGCCAGGAAAAAAAAAAAAAAAACAGACAGGGACTTCTCTAAAAGTGAGGAGACTGCTCATAGATACTCTTAAGTAAACCTTCTCATTTATGAGAGTGAAATTTGGGAAATACTGCTGCACATATATATATATATATATATATATATATATATATATATATTTAATTTTCATTAGTTTTGTTGCCATTTACTAATATTTCTGAGAACAGACATATGAAAGCAACAAGGATCCTTCATCACTGGCTATAATGAGATTCTAACTATCAGAAGACATCTTTCAAATACGGGGGCCCTTCGGGGCTTAGGGAGCATTTTGTAACTACAGACAAACTGATATTGTGGTTTAGAACAATAACTTGGTTTTATTGCTTGCATTCAAGTGCATGTCATTACTTGCATTTAAATAAATGAATAACAGTCATTCATACACAAGGAAAAAAAGAAAGAAAAGCACTGTGGGAAGGACACATGCTTCCTCATGGGTGACTTGGGATGACCCACATTCAATCAAGAAGCACTTTGCAGCAGGGTACAAAGTTTCATATAATACTCACTGTCCTCCATCTGTCAAACTGATTGGCACCTCACCATTAATATAGTTAAGCTTTAGGGCAGCCTTGCAAGCCAGGGAAGCATTGTTTTTGTCCATATATTAGTGGAATGCACGACAACAGAGATCATGACAGTAGTGTCATCTACTGAATTCATGGTTGAGCTGAAATTTGAGTCATGGATTTTCCGGCTCATAGGGCCAGGTTCTTATCCACTTTTGCCTTGACATGTAAATTTCAAGTATCAGATATTGTGAATCAGAGCATACAAACTTTGACTTAGACCCCTACAAAGAGCTGAGCTTGGATATCTATATCTAGGGGATTTCTTTTTTTGTGTGTACTACTTTTAAGGGGGCAACCCCTCCATCTCTCTGTAAAGTGGCAGTAAACAAATTTGCCACAAGTTTTCAAGTGCATTCTTTATATATCTTGGTTGTCACTTCCTTTTAAAAAGTGCTTTAAACAATTTGCCTGTACTGAAAAGCTGATGGAGTGCCAGCTCCACATTAATAGCTATTCTGTTCCCTCCAAAGTTTTCATTTAGCTACTGAGCATAGGCACACACAAAAAAAGGATGCAAGATAGATGGAGCTGTTTGATTTGTTACGTGTCATATGAGATGTTCAGAAGCAGCATCTATTCCTCAAGATGAGAGGGATTTGAAATAAACACTTTACAATTTTTTGAATGATGTTAGCAGAAACACATTGTAGTAAATGTTTCTAGAATTAAATCCTACAACAAGAGAAAATAGTCATTTTTTGTATACCCTTGCGGCAGTTACTGAGTTTCATATATGGTATAACACAGTTTCATTTATCAATAACAACACATTGGTTAATAATTAAAACAACATGAAACAGGTAATCATATTTACTGACAGCATTCTTGGAACATTCTTTTAAAAAGAGGCTGCAATTTCCAAAACTTCACAATATTTATCAATCAGTAGTTGACTTAAATCTATGCCAGCTGGAAATGGCTGACAATACTGTCTTTGTCTAAAAGATGCTTACCTTTTTCCATGGACAAAAGTTCAGTTCGATGATATGGATGGAATTCAGACATTTATATATGTGTATTTGCATAACTGAATATGAATATCAAGATACTGATTCATAAAAAAACCCCCTCCAAAATCAACCTAAAATAGTCTTCGGTGATAAGATAAACAGTAACTGACCTTGAATCAGGTCTGCTAACATTTCTAGGTACTGGTTTAATAATGGAAGGTCAACAGAAATCAACAGATTTTTTTTGGTACATTTTTCAGGCCCAGCACATCCATGCCTGGGGCATGGGCCTTGGGAAGGGTGCTGGTTTAGGCCCTCTCTCCCACCCTTGGCTCTGGGACTGGGGAAATAAAATGGCACAGTGATGCAACTTGGACCTGCATGCCAGCCAGCCACTGTGGCTCTGCCTCCCGTCTGTGCTTCCAGACAGAGCCCTGGTGGCTGGCTGGTGCACATAGTCTGAGGCGCGAACGCTGGGCTGCTATGGTCACAGTCATGCTCATGCGAGGGGAGGGTGGAGGGAGGAAGGGTGCAGTGGTGGAGCCCTGCCTGGGGTGCTGCTGGCCTTGTGCTGGTATCCTAATGCGGCCCCTGTTCGAGGCAGGTGAGAAGCATAGGCATGTTGCCATTGCTTTTCTCTGTAGTCTTCGTTGGTGATCTCCCAGCAAAGTACCGACTTTACTTGGCTCTTGAGATCTGACAATATCATGCTACGCCTCATCTTTTAGACAACATGATCATTCCAACAAAGAGATTGGAAATGGAATTTCTTTATACCTCACCCGTCCATAGTTTTCTTGTCATGGGAAGGAGTAAATAACATAGGTACAAGATCTCACCCCTTTTTTAAAAAAAGTTCTTCTTTTTTTCCCCAGCATGTAATATTGTAATGCAGTTAGTAATTTAGTTCCCTGGTGAGGGAAGATAAGAGCAGTAGGGGGGTGGGGCATGTAAACTTAAAGTCTGTTCCTGATCTTACTGCCTTTGTCAAGGTAAACTGAGTGTGAGGGGACTGAAAATCATACTAACGAACATCCCCACAAACTCTTACGCAGCTAGTTTCTAGTTTGGGGTGTTGTTTTTTTTTACAGAAATACATTTTCTCATCTTAATCTTGCCATTCTAATAATCCAATTAAACTTTTTATATTTCCTGCCCACCATTTGTCTCTGAGCAGTCACAGACTGTCTCCAAGTTCAAAGACACTCCTCTACATCTGGATACTTTTCCTTTTTAACCTTATTGATAAGTTTTCCTGAACTCCTCCGTTTTGTACTAATCAAGATTGCACATCTGAATCTTCTTGATTTCCAAGACTGGGAGGGGGGGTGGAATCTTTTGTTTTGAGGCTTTGCCACCATCCCACAGCAGGGGACACATTTGTCTGCTCAAAATTACCTTTGTCTTAGGAGCTCTTGCTCACCTGTAGATATATAAAATCTATTGCTGTGCCTTCCTATTGGGGATTTTTTTGGCCCAGATTCTGGGGCCCCTCGGTGTTTGGACACCTGCTTGGATTTTTAAAGATATCTATTTCATTGTCCTGTCCCTTTGAAAATATATGTGAGTGGATTAATACTTCAGGCTGCTTTCACACACAGTGGATACTGCACTTTCAAAGCACTTCAGCAATTATTAGCAACGTAGGGGTGCTTTCATACATGCTGAAATAATGCATTTTCAATTCACTTTCAATGCATTTTGCAAGTGTATTTTGCCATTTCACACAGTAAAAAACAGTTGCATAAGTGCATTGAAAGTGGACTGAAAGTACGTTGTCCAGCATGTGTGAAAGTGCCTCATATTCTCCTACATGAATCAGGAAAATCCACTTGTAAATTATTGCTAAAGTGCATTATCCAACTTGTGTGAAAGCCTTACTCTCCACTGTTGGAGCCTTTACTCACAGGCAAGTTATGCATAGGCTAGTGCATTCCACATCATTTGTGATTCCTACAGACAAAAGGAGAAAATCAGGAAGACAAAAGGAATTAAGAAGGTGACTTATCAATCAGTTGTCGAATTGTGACTTCTGACTGTACCTCCTACTGATATAATTAATGTGACATAAATCTAGTTAAGAGAGTGAGGTTTGAAACAGGAGGTTTTCAGTCCTGATCTTACTTATGCGATGAACTAATTAGGTATCTATGCCATGAACTGCCTCAGCTTTTTCTCCATCGGTAATATTTGGATACTTAATATAATTGACGGACTGTTTTGAGATAATATGTGAACCGACCTGAGTACTTAGCAAAATGCTATATATATTCATTGCCTTGGATCTTACAGATCCCCTGCACTAGAGGTGCTTCCCTCCAGCAAAAGCAGCTTTCCTATGATGCAAGAGGGTCTTCTGCCAATGGAAGAAGACTATTACATCAGATCTGTAGGATCCAACTCAATATTAACATTGTTATCTTGATGCCATGAACTTTCAAAACCAATGTGTGTTACCCATAACTATGATGATAAGGTTCTTTTCTAGCCTGAGGCAAGCCCACAAATGTCTGCTAAAACTAGGTCCACACAATCACATTGACATGACTATAATACTATCCTAGAATGGCTATACCAGTATAAAGAATCTATCAGAAAATTCAGGATTATCGATTTATTTTTTGACAATTCATTGATGCATGTCACCATCCCACAGCACATGCCAATCATCCTGCAACACATTGCAATCCTTAAGGGAAAACAACAACAAAATTGTCTTCAGTTGCAAAAGATCTCACACCTTTGCCTCCCTTCTATTGGGAAGGACACAAAAACTTCACAGTAGAAAAAAGTTCTCATCCAAAAACAAAACTATAAAGTCAATTGAAATTCAAACAGAGTCTGCCTTCCATTTTCACATGATCCTGTTCTACTACAAAAAGGTAGATTGGTTTACATCTGAATGATAGTCAGTTCAAAACCAGAAAATCTTTTCCCCATAGGTGGTATTCAAGTGAGTATCTAGGAAAAGGCAGCCTAGTAAAAAAAAAAAAAAAAAGCTATTAACTGCATGAAATAAATTTGCTAGTCAAAATTTTCCAGATGCTGTGGTTGATGTGCAGAAATGTACTTTGGCTCCTGCACAGCCCTGGTTGCAGAAATAGATTAATGACCACTCATCCTCAGGTAGGTAGTCCTGCCACTGGTTTGCCATCTGCTTCCATTGGTGTTCATTGTTGTTTCACTCCTCACTAAATAATATCATAGTTCTATAGTGGCAAAGTGGCAAGGCAGCAGGAGTTGATGGAATTCCACCAGAGATCTGGAAGCATGGGGGCACAGTACTACATAGCTCACTTCACAAAGTACTTGTCACCTGCTGGGAACAAGGCAAATTACCACAGGACTTTTGCGATGCAATCATCATCACCCTATACAAGAACAAAGGGGAAAAGTCAGACTGCTCCAACTACCGGGGGATAACCCTGCTCTCCATCGCAGGCAAAATCCTTGCCAGAATACTCCTGAACAGACTGGTGCCCACCATTGCAGAAGAACTCCTCCCAGAGAGCCAGTGCGGCTTCAGAGCTAACAGGAGCACCACCGACATGGTATTTGTTCTCAGGCAGCTCCAAGAGAAATGCAGGGAACAGAACAAGGCTCTGTATGTGACTTTTGTCGACCTTACCAAAGCTTTCGATACCGTTAGCAGGAAAGGCCTATGGCAAATCTTGGAACATTTAGGATGTCCCCCAAGGTTCCTCAGCATGATCATCCAGCTACATGAAGACCAGCAAGACCAAGTCAGACACTGCAACGACCTCTCGGAGCCCTTCCCAATAGGCACAGGTGTAAAGCAAGGCTGCGTTCTCGCGCCAACTCTCTTTACGGTCTTCTTTAGCATGATGCTTCAAAGAGCCGCAGTAGATCTAGATGATGACGATGGTGTCTACATCCGCTACCGCACCGATAGCAGCCTGTTCAACCTGAGGCGACTAAAGGCCCACTCCAAGACAATGGAAAAATTCATCCGAGAGCTACTGTTTGCTGATGATGCTGCACTCGTCTCCCACTCGGTATCAGCTCTGCAGCATATGATGTCCTGCTTTGCAGAGGCTGCCAAGCTATTCGGCCTAGAAGTTAGTCTGAAGAAGACAGAAGTTCTCCACCAGCCTGCACCCCAGGAAGATTATCACCCTCCCTGCATCATTGTGGGTGAATCAGTTCTGAAGACAGTCCAGCAGTTCAGCTACCTGGGGTGCATCATCTCCTCAGATGCCAAGATCGACAAGGAGATTGACAACAGGCTGGCAAAGGCAAACCATGCATTTGGCCGACTGCACAAAAGGGTGTGGAGCAACAAGCATCTGAAAAAAGGCACAAAGATCAATGTTTACAAAGCAGTTGTGATGACAACCCTCATCTACGGCTCTGAATCGTGGGTTTTATACCGTCATCACCTGCGACTCCTTGAGCGCTTTCATCAGCGCTGCCTTCGCACCATCCTCAACATCCACTGGAGTGACTTTGTGACCAACACTGAAGTCCTCAAGCAGGCGGAGGTTACCAGCATCGAGGCACTGCTGCTGAAGACGCAGCTGCGCTGGGCAGGGCATATTTCTAGGATGGAAAACCACCGCCTTCCCAAGATTGCCCTGTATGGCGAACTCTCCACCGGCCATCGAAATAGAGGGGCACCAAAGAAGAGGTACAAGGACTCCTTGAAGAAATCCCTTGGCACCTGTCACATCAACCATCACCAGTGGTCTGACCTAGCCTCAGATCGCAAAGCATGGAGGCACACCATCCACCAGGCTGTCTCTTCCTTTGAGAACGCACGCATAGCTGGTCTTGAGGACAAAAGGAGATTGAGGAAGAATCGCACTGCTACAGCACCAACCCTAAATCAGACTTTTCCCTGCAGCCACTGTGGCCGGACCTGCCTGTCCCGCATTGGTCTTGTCAGCCACCAGCGAGCCTGCAGCAGACGTGGACTATTGCACCCTTCTTAAATCTTCGTTCGCGAAGCCAAGCCGAGAGAGAGAGAGAGAGAGAAAATAATATCATAGTTCTATAGTATATACATTTTAAACCCCATGGAGAGAAAGCTGCTGGAGAAGGATACAAGTTAGAGAAGAGAAAGAGTTAAGCAATAAGCAAACCCTTCCCTCTCCTTCACTTCTATCAAGGCAACTTAATGATTTGTTAAAAGAATGTTGTCAAGGCCCAGTTACACATTTCAGCATTTAACATTACATTTACACCAGTGAATGAAATAATATCAAGGCAATTAAACTCAAAGAATGAATAAGCTGATGCAGAGTTTCAAGAATAAAGTGGCCGGCCTCCCATCTTCTGCTTCAAGCTCCCCCTGCCCTGTGAAAGACAATACTGATAAGAAATGCAAGTTACTTCTTCCTCCTGAATAAAACCAATGCTAAATTGCCAGCAGTAGATTGTACCAGTGTTGCTGCAAAGAGCCAGTAATGAAATCATGATTGATTTGAATATTAAAAAGTCACAGAGTCCTTACAAAGGAGGTGTTCAAGTGAGAAATGACTCCTGTGTCAAAATGGAAGGATAAGTGGCAGTGCCTGTTCAGATGTCTCTCCTCCTCCCATCTCTTCCTCTTCCTTCTTCCTCCTCCCCTCAGAACTGTGACTGTATATCACTTCCTAATCATGTGGCTCAGCTTGTTGGCTTCATCTCTACACAAGGACAGGCACAGCCAGCTTCCTTATTAGCACCATGCAGACAGAAGCAACATTTGTAAATCAACTGGATAGATTAGGCTGGGGGAGTGAACCGTATTAGATTCAAGCACCCAAAGCATCTGAATAAAGCAGACACAGAATTGTTGGCCCTCATAGCATGGCTGGAATATTTTGAGATCAATTGTTGGGGGGATGTTTTCTCCATTGAGAAAAATGAGACTGATTCTAGTGTTGCAGTGAACAAAAGGGGGTTTCAGGATAGTCTATACTATTACACAATTCAGTGTGGGCTTTTTTTTTTTTTTTTGCACTCAGGAATCACCATTGACCAGACTGAAAAATTGCACTAACATTATTTTTTAAAAAGTTAGTTATTATTACATTGCCAAGTTTCTCGTTATTTTTACAAAACCAGGTCTTTTTTTTTTAAAGTATGTTAACACTTGTGATAAGTGTGGAAGCAATGGAGAATGTTTGCATGTCATCATAGGAGACATTTGTTATTTTTCAGGAGATGCACCCACTAATGTATCCACTAACCATCAAACCACATGCCAAAAATGTGATGGCAAACTCAACGATACTAGTTCCCTGTCTGCTTACATCTTTTCATAATGTACAGTGGCAAGCTGTGGTATCTCACTGTAGGATTCATGCTACCAGTACAGTATAACTCGCTTGTATACATACACATGAAGAAGAAGAAGACTGCAGATTTATACCCCACCCTTCTCTCTGAATTGAGACTCAGAGTGGCTTACAATCTCCTATATCTTCTTCCACCACAACAGACACCCTGTGAGGTGGGTGGAGCTGAGAGGGTTCTTACAGCAGCTGTCCTTTCAAGGACAACTCCTATGAGAGCAATGGCTAACCCAAGGCCATTCCAGCAGCTGTAAGTGGAGGAGTGGGGAATCAAACCCAGTTCTCCCAGATACGAGTCCGCACACTTAACCACTACACCAAACTGGTGTATGTACATAAACATGTTTTTATACATACACACACTGAAGATGATGCCCTCTTCACCTCTTTGAGCTAGCAGAGACTTGAGCATGTAAGCATTGATCCGTGATTGAATTCTTTGTGTTGTGTACGCATTGATCCGTGATTGAATTCTTTGTTCTGTGGCTCCAGTTAAAACAGCACTGAGAGAAGATTGACGAAGAGTGAAACCATAGGAAATCCAGGAAATACGGTCTTTTGAATTCTTTGTGAAAAGTTGTGCAGAACGATGCCCTTGTCTCCACCCAGATTCTGAACTGCAAGAAGCTGCTGAAGGCAGTGTCTCTGAGACGTGACTTTAGAAAACAGTCTGGGGGAGCATCATTTGGGTGTTCATTCTATTATTTTGCTTCTTGTAAACTGTGCACTAAATGTTTGGTTACACACTTTTTGTGTGATAGTGATAATTCAACCGGTGAGGTTTTGAAGGATATATTGTGCTTAATACACTGGTACCTGTGCTATTGTATTACCCCTGGAGAAAATGGCTGCTTCAAAGGGTAGACATTATGGCATTGCACCATGCTGAGGCCCCTCCCCTCCCCAAACCCCACCCTCTCCCTAGGGTGGCCAGACTGTCCCGGTCTCCCGGGACTTTCCCGAATCTGGCCCCCAATTCCCGGCTCCTGGGCTGGGTATACCGGGACCATTAGAGGTCCCGGTTTAGCCAGCCAGAGAGCCGGGGGCCACGCGCGCGGGCGGGGAAGGCAGCGAGTGAGGGAGGGAGCGACCCTGCGCGTGTGCAGATCGCCCTGCGCACGCGCAGGGACGCTCCCTCCCTCCCTCGCTGCCTTCCCCGCCCGCGCACGGGGCCCGGCGGTGGCGGCGGAGGCCCGGGAGGGCGTCGGAAAGGCCCGCGGGGGTCGCTGGAGGCCCTCCAGCGACCCCCGCGGGCCTTTCCGGCGCTCCCCGGGCCTCTACACCCCCACCCCCCGCTGTCCTCCGCCCGGGAGGGCGTCGGAAAGGCCCGCGGGGGTCGCTGGAGGGCCTCCAGCGACCCCCGCGGGCCTTTCCGACGCTCCCCGGGCCTCTACACCCCCACCCCCCCCGCTGTCCTTCGCCCGGGAGGGCGTCGGAAAGGCCCGCGGGGGTCGCTGGAGGGCCTCCAGCGACCCCCGCGGGCCTTTCCGACGCTCCCCGGGCCTCTACACCCCCACCCCCCCGCTGTCCTTCGCCCGGGAGGGCGTCGGAAAGGCCCGCGGGGGTCGCTGGAGGCCCTCCAGCGACCCCCGCGGGCCTTTCCGGCGCTCCCCGGGCCTCTACACCCCCACCCCCCGCTGTCCTCCGCCCGGGAGGGCGTCGGAAAGGCCCGCGGGGGTCGCTGGAGGGCCTCCAGCGACCCCCGCGGGCCTTTCCGGCGCTCCCCGGGCCTCTACACCCCCACCCCCCGCTGTCCTCCGCCCGGGAGGGCGTCGGAAAGGCCCGCGGGGGTCGCTGGAGGGCCTCCAGCGACCCCCGCGGGCCTTTCCGACGCTCCCCGGGCCTCTACACCCCCACCCCCCGCTGTCCTTCGCCCGGGAGGGCGTCGGAAAGGCCCGCGGGGGTCGCTGGAGGCCCTCCAGCGACCCCCGCGGGCCTTTCCGGCGCTCCCCGGGCCTCTACACCCCCACCCCCCGCTGTCCTTCGCCCGGGAGGGCGTCGGAAAGGCCCGCGGGGGTCTCTGGAGGCCCTCCAGCGACCCCCGCGGGCCTTTCCGGCGCTCCCCGGGCCTCTACACCCCCACCCCCCGCTGTCCTCCGCCCGGGAGGGCGTCGGAAAGGCCCGCGGGGGTCGCTGGAGGGCCTCCAGCGACCCCCGCGGGCCTTTCCGACGCTCCCTGGGCCTCTACACCCCCACCCCCCCCGCTGTCCTTCGCCCGGGAGGGCGTCGGAAAGGCCCGCGGGGGTCGCTGGAGGGCCTCCAGCGACCCCCGCGGGCCTTTCCGACGCTTCCCGGGCCTCTACCACCCCCCCCCCATGCTCCTCCGCCAGGGAGGGCGTCGGGAAGGCCTCTCCGCCGCCGCCGCCGGACTCGTCGCCGCCGGACTCGCCGCAGGTAAGGGGGCCGAAAGTGGGGGGGGGCTGGCGGGAGGGGGTGGCCTTCCTTCCTTCCCTCCCTCCTTTCTTCCTTCCCTCCCTCCTTTCTTCCTTCCTTCCCTCCTTCCTTCCTCCCTTCCTCCCTTCCTTCCTTCCTCCCTTCCCTTCCTTCCCTCCCTTCCCTTCCTTCCTTCCTTCCCTTCCTTCCTTCCCTCCCTCCCTCCTTATGTTCTTATGTTACGCAGAGTGTTGGACTGGATGGGCCACTGGCCTGATCCAACAGGGCTTCTCTTATGTTCTTATGTGACCCAGAGTGTTGGACTGGATGGGCCACTGGCCTGATCCAACAGGGCTTCTCTTATGTTCTTATGTGACGCAGAGTGTTGGACTGGATGGGCCACTGGCCTGATCCAACAGGGCTTCTCTTATGTTGTTATGTGACGCAGAGTGTTGGACTGGATGGGCCACTGGCCTGATCCAACAGGGCTTCTCTTATGTTCTTATGTGACGCAGAGTGTTGGACTGGATGGGCCACTGGCCTGATCCAACAGGGCTTCTCTTATGTGACAATACTGACTTTGGTGGACCCAAGCACTGATTCAGTGTAAGGGAGCTTTGTGTTTGTGTCTTCTAGTGCAATTTTGTTCTCAGATCCTGTATTTACTTCATCAGTATATGGGATAAGGCACTTTCTCAACTGTGCTGCATAATGCAGCCTATTTATTTTGTCCTGTTGGCTCTGTTGGCTCTATCTGCGCCACCTTCATCACTTTCGGGGTGTGGATCCCCCAGTGGAGTGGTCTCCCGACTCCCTCCGCCGGCTGTTTCTGATAGCCCTGCGCCCCCTCTTTCATTTGATATGTGTCCCGTGCGGGTGCCACCCTCCCGCCGGGAGATGCCGTAAAATGAGCCCCCTTGAGGCTTATGGCGGCAGGGCTCGGGGGAAGCGAGCTAGACTGCTGTTCTTTTGAGGGGTTATAGAGTGTTTCGAGCCCGTCCCTGTGGCATCGGTCCCATCATTGTGGGGCCCAGGGGCCCGGCGCAGCGGCACGCTGAAGCAGCCTGTCGGTCACTTCCAGGTTCCTGTCCTGCATCTCGACCGGTGTTATTAGTGACAGGCTGCTTCGGCGTGCCGCTGCGCCGGCCCCCTGGGTCCCACAACGATGGGACCGATGCCACAGGGACGGGCTCGAAACACTCTATAACCCCTCAAAAGAACAGCAGTCTAGCTCGCTTCCCCCGAGCCCTGCCGCCATAAGCCTCAAGGGGGCTCATTTTGCGGCATCTCCCGGCGGGAGGGTGGCACCCGCACGGGACACATATCAAATGAAAGAGGGGGCGCAGGGCTATCAGAAACAGTCAGTGGAGGGAGTCGGGAGACCACCCCACTGGGGGATCCACACCCCGAAAGTGATAAAGGTGGCGCAGATAGAGCCAACAGAACAAAATAAATAGGCTGCATTATGCAGCACAGTTGAGAAAGTGCCTTATCCCATATACTGATGAAGTATATACAGGATTTGAGAACAAAATTGTTTCCGGCGGTGATATTTGGGGGATTTTTGGGGACGTCACAGGAAGTGCTGTGAAGTCACTTCCTGTTTCCGGCAGTGGCATTTGGGGGAAATGATGTCATTTGGGGGAAATGATGTCACAGGAAGTGATGTCACTTCCCGTTTCCGGCAGGTGACGCGGGGGAAATGATGTCACAGGAAGTGATGCCACTTCCTGTTTCCGGTGGTGGCGTGACGTCACCGGAAGTGACATCACCGGAAGTGACATCACTTCCTGTTTCCGGCGGGCGCGCACTTCGCGCGCGCACACCCCCCCCCCCAGTGTCCCTGGCTGGCCTTCAGACATTATGGTCACCCTACCTCTCCCAGATCCACCCCCAGAGTCTCCAGGCATTTTCCAACACAGACCTGGCAACCCTATAATATGCTGATGAACTATGAGGGTGCGTTTATTATTATAGCTAGACTCCAAAGTGCTACTTGTGGCATTTCATGTGTGAATGGAGCTTTTCAATGCCTTCCTTTCACCAGCAACCTCTCTCCTTTCTCTTGAAGGCAGTTTTTGAGTCCCCTAGAACAGCACTACTTAAGATTCCAGAAGGAATGAAAAATCAGCTATGACCAACCTTAATGCACATGGGTGCATGACTGGTCTTTGCTGGATCACAGCCTCTGTTTTAATTGAGGCTCATCAATTTCAAAGGACAGCATTGCAGGCAAAAAAAATGTTTGCCTTGTTGCAGCTAAAACTGTCATAAGCAGACTGCTGCCACCATTAATAACAGAAATCTATTTTTACTTCCAATTAGGGAACAGACTTTCACTGATGCAAAATCAGACAGAAAGCATGACCCACAATCTCCTTAAGAAAGACAATTGAAATAAATGAGCATTGTGCATAGACCTCTTGCATTTATTTGAGTAGCACTTGTTGACAGAAAGTTCTCTCTCAATCATGCTTTGCCTGGAAAGAGCAGACAATGTGAAAAGATTGCCCTCAGCTAGCTATGAGCAGAGCCAATTGTGCTCCAGCATGCTGTGTATTTACTAAATGTGTGACATTTTACCATATGACCACCCACCAGTCCCCCACTCCTTCTGAATTTTAAAAAGTCATTGCACATCTTTATAAAATTATCCTTTGAGATTTCTGACTCCTACTTATTTCCTTATGGTTCCCTAAAATAATGCACATGCGCAAGAACACTAAGGCTGTTTTCCAGTTTAATAAAAGATCATTTGAAACAAGCATTTCATAATTCTGTTCCAATGCTATAGTAGATCGTCAGGAAGCAAGAATGAATGAAGCTGGCCAGCATTAAAATATTCTTGTTGTTGATACTATTTATATTAGCAATCTAGAGTTACTATCCATGCATCACCAAATATAGCCCATATAGTTTAAGAATGCAACACTGAAAATCTCTTGATTTTATTAATTTCCATTTGCACCCCCTGCCTGGTCAGAATAACGAGGCAGACACAATATTTGGTCTCCAAAGATACTTAGATGCTTTTAATCACTATTGCCATGCAAAATTGCTTAAAATTAATTATTCTAAAGCAAACATAGTATTTTCCAAAAAAATGGGCCCCTTTCAGATGGCACGTTGGGAATTTCAGAATCCAATAAGTTAAAAGTTACAAATATCTTGGTGTCACTTTCAACTTGAGTGGGCAGCTCACAGAAGTAGAGTTATAAAACTAGCGAGGATGTCCCTTACACAGCTTAAGTCCTTCTTCTTTATTAACAGCAATTAACATGTCCCTTCTGCTATTAGAATATTTAATTCTAAAATTCTATCCCAAATCTTGTTTGGAATCCCTATTTGGCTCAATGCTCTTAATTGCAATGTGGAGAATATCCAAGCAATCTTTCTCAGGCAAATTATGGGTGCACCCAAATGTGTGCCTTATTTTACAATCTGCTCTGAAGCTGGACAAAATTTGATTGAGATAAGGGTCTGGATCTTAACATCACACTACTGGCTCAGGCTCTATTTTAGAACTGAGCCGGGTTTTCTCTTATTCCTTTTGCAAAAAGAACTGCATAATACCTCCTGGACTCCATGATTACATCTAAATTAAGCCAATTTGGTATCTCTCTCGACAACCTAGTATTAATGGAGAAATCTTATATTTTTAACCAAACTAATCAAACAATGACTACTTGACATTGAACAGCAAAAGTTACTCCCTACTCAACCCCATTTCTGCTCTCCTGCAGTGTTCAGTCTTACTAATCACTTTGGCAAAATGCCTCAGTATTTTTATAATCTTGATATCCCTCTCCTGTGTAGAGTCTTCTTTCTGGCGAGGGTCAACACATTCCTCTCTAGAATGCTCTATGGCAAAGAATGTCTATGTACTTGCAGTCTCAACTCTATGGACACAATAGAGCATGTAATTGTGGAATGCCCTTGGTATGAGTTACCCCACAAAAAAATTGCTTTCAACTTGGCTTCATCCTAAAAGTCATCTAAATATTAAGTTGAAATGTCAATTTCTTTTAAACAATCTGTCCTCTGAGATCACCAATGCTGTTGCCAAAAAGAACTGTGCAGTGGGGGGGGGGGGGGGGTGGAGCTGGCCTTTACAAAGCATCTTGCTCCACCCCCAATTAAAGCCCCATATGCCCAGGAAGGCTTGTCAGACTTCCCATCCTTCCAGGGTGGCAAAGTCCTGTTAACTAGGGGAACCTGTTTCCAACAGTGATTAGCCTAGCATTAAAGGAAATTGTTTAAATTCTCTTCACCCAATTTCCTCAAAATCCATCAATTTATTTTCTTCTTTTTAGGAACTCACAGTCAGTTTCTATTCAATTCTGTTTTGATCGAAGAGGAATTCAAAGAAAGGAAGGGACGTTCTGAAAAATTTCAGAAAATAAGAATTTAACTCTGCAGATTCTCAGAGGCACAGAATGTCTTTCCAAATCTTCTTAGCCTCCTATTAGAGCACACCTTGTGGTGTGTAACATAAAACAATTGTAAGGGCTGAAGTTACAAAAAGGTGTATTGACTTCTTTTCAAAGGAAGAAATCAAAGAGAAGAGAAAGTGCTCTTTTGAAAAGGGAAAGAGGAGAACAAGAAAAATCAATGACTACATCTAAAAAAAGTGAATTCTGCAAAAAGGAAACTCCCCTCTCATAACAACACTAGACTAGCCCTGCTTCATATTTCTGGAAATATTACAAACAGAAGCCAGAGCCCCCCTCCTTTGTTGTTTATTCCAGCAACTGGCATTCAGAGGCACACTGCCTTTGAACATTGAGGTTACAATGTTCTCTACCTGCAGAGGAATGTCTGAATGGATCTTGAAGAAGTGAATGGGGAAGTCCATTCAGAAAGAGCCTCCACATGTGCACATTCTGCACATGTAATCTGCAAAGGTAGAGTAATGTATCAAGCTGCACCCAGAATGGTTTGCATTTGCCCCAGCACCTCCATCCCAAGATGACATAAGATAAAAGAAAGTGGGCTCAACTAGTTTTATTATTATTATTATTATTATTATTATTATTATTATTATTATTATTATTATTATTGATTAAATGGCCGATCTGCATCACTGCTGACAATTTTGAGGGAGGGCTGCACTAGGCATTTGCCTGGTTTGCTTTTGGAGCAGGTCAACCCTGCTCCAAACTCAGTTGGAACTTGTGTTAGCCTTGCTTATCACTCCCTACACAGCTGTATGTGCAGAGAGTGCCAGATTTCATCTCTTGCTCCTGATGTGCCATAAGGCTACTATCTACTTCAAGGCAACTTCCTGTTTCAGAGGGGGTTGTCTAGCCCAACCACAGGTATTCAAAACAACAGTTGTTTTCCTTCTTTTAACCTTATTTCTCCAAGTTCATTAGTCCCAAATTTACCCCTCCTTTATCTTCCTTACTTTAACATAACATAGTTGGATCCAGACTTTTATCTTTATTTCAAATAAGTCTTATTTTAGTCCCGGAGTGATAGATAAAGATCTTTTACCTTTAAAATTGCAATCCTTTTAAACACCGTTCTCTTCAAAAATAGTCGTTATTCAGTTCCAAAGAAGCTTTGAATCCTGGTGAATTTAAGTCAATTTAATGACCTCAGAGGTTCTCTGTAGATGTTGAAATGCAATCCTTCTCCGGGGACCCTTCAAAGCCAAAAAGGAACCCCACTGGAATTCCTTGTCAGCCAAAGTAAATCCCCTCAGAATTTAATATGCATGTCTTGGGCTTCTCCCTGCCTGGGAGAAGAAGGCAGCAGGTGTTAGGATCGCCTTCTCTGCCCAGAACAGAGGCTCTGGTCTGCTCCTCTACTGAGAAGTACCTCAATCCTCTATGACTCAAAACTGAAAGCCTTCAAGGCAACTTCCTGATGCTGCTGCATCAATAGCAACAAGGATGCTTTTTCACAGTGCACCCAGCCACAAGGCATGTGATGGTATACCAGATGTCTTTGGATGCTTGCTGATTAACCCTACCTATCCTGAGCTACCCACCTTATTCCTGCCAGCTAGTTGTGGCCTAGCCAGTTTATAATCAGACCTATTTAATGAGGAACACCCTGTCCACAGTGGCAGCATGGAGCAGGCGAAAAAGGGGTTTCTTGTTTAGCTGGTCTGTCACATCTCTCCCAAACATTTCTGCTCAACACTAAATATAGCAACCAGCTAATCTCACACTGCCCATAGCGAGGGAGGGTGGGTCAGCCACAGCAAAAATGCTATAGGTGAGATGGTGCCGCTGAATAAAATAGGCTGCCACCTTCTCCTTATCGTCTGACAAGATTTTCTGTGAACCAGTTTTGTCTGATACTTCATTTTCAAATTGATCCACAGCATGATCTGCTATGGATGTCTCTAACTAGAGAAGTTAATCCAGCTAACTAGGACAAAAAATGGTTGCATTCAAACTTCTAAAGTCTGACTGAATTATGTTGAGTTTTAATAGGTAGTTGTCTTTAAATTAATAATAAAATTCTTCCAGACACGTTGCTGTCTCTAATGGTGAATATTATATAATTTCTTTTAATGCAGTTATAGATCTAATTATAGAATATTCAATAAAAAGTGGAGGGCTTGTTAGGATGCATAAAGAGCTAAATGATCAAGACAAGTGGGCCTTGAGTGATGGGACTTTTTTGTGTGCTGCTTTGTTATAAGATCTAAAGAGGTCTAGGGAAAGAGCCTTCACACAAGCAATGAGCTTCCATGAGTGAGATAAAACATGAATAATGTTACAAATTCTTTACATCTGGGAATACACAAAAGCATATATTCTTTTATAGATTCTGAGGGTGAATCTTCTTGAGTTCTCCAATAGGAATGTCCTCTAGTTTGAAAAAAAGAAAAAGATACATAGACCTGAATCTACAGAGGTTTGTGAGTACATGCTAAGTATTCCTATTTCTGTGGATTCTTCCTTCTTGCATTTACCTTGCTGATTCTTCCTTCTTGCATTTACCTTTCACATTATTAAGGGGCATGCACTTTCTTAGATGAGACCCAAGCAAGATGAAAAAGCATACATAATGTGTACTTCCTCTTTTAATACCAGAACCAAATTTACCACAGGATAAAGTTAGAATCCATGGCATCTTTAAGACCAACAAAGTTTTATTCAAGGTATGACCTTTCATGTACACACACAGGTCTTCTGATAAAATGAAATGGACTCTCATGGACATCTCTTTAGATGCAATATTGGGAATTACTATGATCACAGTAAACAACATCTTTTTGCTGCAATGCAATGTCCTCTACCTTTAACACCCCTTCCTGCAGTATGTTATATCAAGCCTTAGATCAGTAAGGTATATCAGGCCTTAGATAGTTTGTTGTTCATATTATTTTCAAGTTTGTATTTCTACTTCCATGATATTGTTTTGTTTATTAGTGATCTGTGCAATTTTATTGATTTTGTTTTTCCACATATAAAAAAATAAAATATTTTAATTGATCTTGAGTATCAGTGAGAAATATGACCTATAAAAGAAGTGCATCATCATCATCATTATTAGAACTGATAAAAGGAAGTACTTCTTCACCCAAAGGGTGATTAACATGTGGAATTCACTGCCACAGGAGGTGGTGGCGGCCACAAGCATGGCCACCTTCAAGAGGGGTTTAGATAAAAATATGGAGCAGAGGTCCATCAGTGGCTATTAGCCACGGTGTGTGTGTGTGTGTGTGTGTATATATAATTTTTTTGGCCACTGTGTGACACAGAGTGTTGGACTGGATGGGCCATTGGCCTGATCCAACATGGCTTCTCTTATGTTCTTATGTCATCATCATCATCATCATCATCATCATCATCATCATCATCATCATCATCATCAATAGTTAAAGCCAGATATTTGACTGGTAGAGTTTTTTGCAATTAGAATCTAGCCAAGCTCTCAGGAATAGCAAATATATCATCACAGGATTCTTGCTGTTCTAAGCAACACTATCTTTTGGAGCTGAGCTGGTGTTATTTGCTCAGTGCCCAGAATGTACAGGTATTTCTTGAGACTTCTAGGCACTGCTCCAAGGGTTCCAATGACAACTGGCACAATGGTCACCTTTTTCTCCAAGAGGCGGTCTAACTCTGGTTTTGTTTTTTTGGTATTTAGTGATGTTCTACTGTTGTTTCTTTTCTACTCTGCTGTCTCCTGGGATTGCAATGTCAATGTTCAAAATCCTACTTTTCATCCCCTCCCACCCCGACGATAAAAATGTGATACCAGGGGTATCATGCTCCAAGTGTTTATCTGTTTGCAATCAGAAGCTCCAAAGAATCTTTGTTTCATCCTTTTTCATTATCTTGTCTGATATATGCCCCACAAATTTCTGGCTGATAGTAAGTCATATTTCTTGCAAAGATTTGAGTGCAACATAGCTGTAACTCTATAACAACATCCTTTACAGTCAGTTTAAGTAATCTTACTGTAGGCATTGAACATGTGGTCAACTGTTTCATGCTTTGCTTGAAAAGTTGGCATTTGCTGTTATCATTGGGTTTCATACTATTTAATTCAAGCGCTTGTTCTTGCGAAGCTAGAATGAGTCCTTCCATTTTTTTCTTCAAGTGCCCATTTGGGAGTGACTTCCAGGTATCTTCACTATCAACCTTATTATCTATGTTTTGCAAATATTGTTCATGTAAGTGTTTTTCTTTCCAGTTGTCATAATGAATTTTGATTTCACATTTTCAGTTTTTGCAGTCTTCTAAGTCTGCCTTGTACACTTCCAACTAGCAGCTTCTCTTTGCTTTTCTTAGTGTAGTCATTCAGTGCTTGTTTTTCTTCTTCAAATGCTTGCCTAACTTTCAGGAGACCACTTTTGCCTAATTTTTTGGTAAATTAAGATGATCAACATTGCTTCTAGAGCCTAATAAGTGATGCATTGTTACTATTTTGTGAGATTTTCAATCTATCGCTTCTAATTCTTTGGTTTCCAATCAATAATGCCAGCTGCGTATCTTAAATCTGGGGCTATCCACATGTTAATTGCTCTCACTGTGTTGCCTGCATTTAATTTTGTTTGCAATATCTTTTTAACTCTTTGGTAATACTCCTTTGTAATATTTTTTTTCTTAATGAGGGTGTGTTTGATGTTGTCAGCTTCCAAAATTCCAAGATATTTGTCCTTTTCTTTTGATGTTGTTGTTGTTTGGTATCTTGATTTCTTCTTGATCAGTGATCTTTCCTCTATTAAGTGCTAATACTGCATACTTGGCAACACCAAACTTCATTACTATAATTTTGCTGTATATTCAAACTGTATTTAGTAAATAATCAGTCTCTGATTATGATTCCATACATTTTCAAGTCATCCATATACAATATATGTGAAAACTTTGGACTTCTCTTTTAAAGGTGGTATCCTAGGCCTGTGCTATTAAGAATTATTGTGAATGGTATTAAAGCAATGAAAAAGAGCAGCAGTGATAGTGTCTCCCTGGAAAATTCATTATTAGATATTAACTGTTTCAATTTATTCTCCATTCGCTACCAACTTGGTATTCCATTTACCAATGGCAGTTTTGACAAATATTATTACAGTTTTTGCTGATACCTACTGTTTCTAGTATTTTCAGGACCCATGTATGCCTTCTTGTAATCAATCCAAGCAACATTCAGGTTAGTTTTCCACCTTTTATGATTTTTCAAGACCATTTTATCAATCCATAATTGATCTTAAGTGCCTTAGGATTTTTGGAAAATGCCTTTGGTTCATGTGGTAAAATTGAACTGAGATGTAGATTTTGAGTGGAGCCGGCTACAACTCCTGTCAGTAGTTTAAAAGTTGTTGGGAGGCAGGTAATGGGACAGATGTTGCTTGGCACTGCTCTTTTCTCTTTATTCTTCAGAATGAGAAATCTGGTATGAACATATGAAGCTGCCTTATACTGAATCAGACCCTTGGTCCATCAAAGTCAGTATTGTCTACTCAGACTGGCAGCTGCTCTCCAGGGTCTCAAGCTGAGGTTTTTCACACCTATTTGCCTGGACCCTTTTTTGGAGATGCCAAGGATTGAACCTGGGACCTTCTGCTTACCAACCAGATGCTCTACCACTGAGCCACCATCCCTCCCCCTTCTCCTTCCAGTTGTTATTCAGTATTCTCCTGCTTTGGAATGGAGCACATAATTGAGCTGTTGCATCAGTCATGGATGAAGACTTATCAACTTTTTAAGCCAATAGCCAAGGACTTTTATCTCTTCCAGGCATTTGTCCAATTTTTCACTTTCTTCAATTGTTCTTAAAGGGTTTCCAGGGTTATTTTAAGATCTTTCATTTGCTTTCTTTTCAGTTTGTTTTCTACATCTATGGTCCGGGTGACTTTTTTATTGTATTCTTTTAAGTCTTCCCTTAGTTCTTTCCAGAAAGTTGTTGTCTTTTCTTTGTCTGGTTTTATTTCTGCTTTATCAGCTCCCTCTAGTAATATATAGAACTGTTTGGTTAGTCTGGGATTAGAAGTTTTGTCTGTATTGTTGGATTCTATGGTTGTACCACTGGATATTTTTGGATATTGCAACAATTCTTTGTTTTCTTCTGCAGCCTTGGCTATTTTTTTTTTTAAACCAAACTGGTATTTCTTCCAGAGGTTTGCTTTTCTTTTTTCATTATTGACTTTCCTTTTTAAAAAAAAATCTTTTAAGGCTTTTAATTTTGAATGGATTTTGTTATTGATTATGATGGTGGTGGTGGTGGTGACAATGATGCATAATCTTCAGATTGAGCCCAATTTATTCTATTAAATTTGAATGCTAAATATGAGTTTAAGTTTAGTCATTTTAGTCAAATATAAGTTTATATTTATTAAAATATAAGTTTAAGTCCTTTTCTAAAATGATTGGGGACTCCCCAAAACTAAATTTGTGCCTGCTTGCTAATTTCTTGGCCATATTCAAAGCAGCATTGCCAGTTCCCAAAGTCTGTTACCCTAAATTAGAAGTTCTAGTTACTTGCTCACAGGTCAGTGAGAGTGGCTTTGGATGTTAAAATAAATATCAGGTAATAATGGATGTGCAAGTGTCTCTTGTGTAATGGAATTTGGCATGCTTACTCTGTAACAGACATCTGAATGGTCACACCTTTCCTTATAATAAAAATAATAATAATAATTTATTTATATCCCGCCCTCCCCGCCGAAGCAGGCTCAGGGCGCCTAACAACATCACTCCATACAATAAACTATACAACAGGTTTTAAAATCACATTCACTTAAAAACATTCCAATTAAAATTAACATTCCTAGTGCTACTCTATTAGGTGTAAATACTATGGCAGAATTACTTAAGGCAAATCATCAATCGTTCAGTCAGGTAAAGGCCATCCTAAAAAGGAAGGTCTTGCAGGCCCTGCAGAATTGTTCAAGGCTCCGCAGGGCCCGCACTTCTTCCGGGAGCTGGTTCCATAGGTGTGGAGCTGCAATGGAGAAGGCATCCATTAATTTTGCCTCCTTTGGCCCGGGGATAGTCAGCTGGTTCTTCCCAGCTGACCTCAGTGCTCTCTGGGGTTCATATGGGGAGAGACGGTCCTTCAGGTAGGCAGGTCCTCGACCATATAGGGCTTTAAAGGTGATAACCAGCACTTTGTAATGAACCCGGTATGCAACTGGCAGCCAGTGCAGTCCGCGCAGCCCTGGTCGTATGTGCTACCATTTCAGGAGCCCTAATAACAGCCTAGCCGCCGCGTTCTGCACCAGCTGCAGCTTCCAGGTTTGGCACAGAGGTGGCCCCATGTAGAGGGCATTGCAGTAATCCAATCTTGATGTGACCATTGCATGGATCACTGTTGCTAGGTCCCGACGCTCTAGGAAGGGAGCCAACTGCCTTGCCCGCTTCAGATGAAAAAATGCCGACTTGGCAGTGGCTGCTATTTGGGCCTCCATTGATAGTGAAGGCTCCAATAACACTCCCAAGCTCCTGACTCGATGCGCCACTTTCAGCGGCACACCATCAAAAACTGGGAGAGGAATTTCTCCTCCCAGAGCACTGTGACCCACGCAAAAGACCTCTATCTTTGTTGGGTTCAGGTTCAGCCCACTCAGCCTAAGCCAACCTGCTACAGCCTGCAGTGCCAGGTCCAAATTCCCTGGGACGCAGTCAGGCCGGCCATCCATTAGCAGATAGAGCTGGGTGTCATCTGCATATTGATGGCACCCAAGCCCATACCTCCGGGCAATCTGGGCAAGGGGGCGCATGTAGATGTTAAATAACATCGGGGAGAGAACTGCTCCCTGCAGCACCCCACAATCTAGTGTGTGCCGCTGGGACAGCTCACTCCCAACTGCCACCCTTTGTCCCCGTCCCTTGAGGAAGGAGGAAAGCCATTGTAGGGCCGACCCCCTAACCTCTATGTCAGCGAGGCGGTGGGTCAGTAACTGATGGTCGACCGTATCAAATGCAGCTGACAGATCTAACAGCATCAGCACTGCCACACCACCTCGATCCAGATGCCGCTGGAGGTCATCTACCAAGGCGACCAGCACTGTCTCTGTCCCATGGCCCGGGCGAAAGCCGGACTGGCAGGGGTCAAGGATGGAAGCATCATCCAGGAAGCCCTGCAACTGCAATGCCACTGCTCTCTCTATAATTTTACCTAAAATCGGTAAATTAGAGACCAGTCGGTAATTTGCCAATTCGGCCAGGTCTGCTGTACACTTTTTCAGGAGGGGACAGACCACAGCCTCTTTCAAGGGTGCTGGAAAATACCCCTCCAAGAGGGATCTATTTATGATGTCCCGTAAAGGACATCTAAGCTCCCTCTGGCAAGATTTAATCAGCCAGGAGGGGCAAGAGTCCAAATCACAAGTTGTTGGGCGTGAAGTTGAGAGAATTCCGTCAACTTCCTCCAGGCTGAGTGTGCCGAAGTGATCCAGAACTAAATCAGAAGACAGGCATGGAGCCTCAAGTTCATGTACTGTATCCAATGTGATAGGCAAGTCCTGGCGGAGCGACGTGATCTTATCTGCAAAAAATTTCGCAAAAGCCTCACAGCCTATCTCTAATTCTCTCACGTTTGGTCTGCCTCAGGCAGAGTAGTGTTTCCAATTATTCTAAATAATTGTGCTGGGCGCGAATTTGCAGACGCAATCCTAGCCGCAAAGTAATTTTTCTTTGCGACCTTGACTGCCATCTCATAAGACTTCATAAACCTTCTATAGGATGTTCTCGTCGCTTCGTCACAAGTATGCTGCCAGTGCCGCTCTAGCCGTCTGAGCCGTTGTTTCAGCTGTCATAGCTCCGAGATGTACCATGGAGCCAGCCTCATACAAGGGCGTAGAGGGTGTTGAGGTGTGATCTCGTTGATAGCCCTGGATAGCCGGTTTTGCCAGGTCTCCACCAGGTCACCAAGGGAATTGCCAGGGATCCCATAGAGCCATTTGGAACTGTTCCGGGTCCATCAGGCTCCACTGGTGAGCCAAAATAGGCTCTCCGCCCATACAGGGTTGAGGCGGCATCTCCATATGGGCCTTGAGGGCTAGGTGATCCAACCATGGCACCACTTCTGCCACGATATCGTTCACCAAAATCCTGGACGCAAAGATCAAGTCTAACATGTGCCCTGCCTGGTGCATAGGAGTCGTAACAAATTGAGAAAGTTCTAGTGTCACCATGGAGGACACTAGACCCATCACCTGACTGGAGGCTGCATCATTAATGTGGACATTGAAGTCACCCAGGACCATAAGCCCTGGGTATTCCAACGCTCAACCTGCCACCGCCTCCATCAGGGAAGGTAAGGCACTGGCTGGTGCGTTAGGCAGATGGTACACCAGCCAAATTGCCAACCCCTCTCCAACATCCCACGCCAGACCGGCACATTCAATGCCTTCGATCATTGGGGCCAGGAGAGCCCGGAAGGAGTAACCCTCCCGTATGAATAGTGCCACCCCTCCCCCCCACCCGCTAGTCTGCAATTGGTGAAAGACCGAGTAACCCGGGGGGGTCATCTGGGTGAGAGCCACCGTCTCCCCATCTCGCACCCAGGTCTCGGTCACACAAGCCAGGTCCATGTCCTGCCGAAGCAGGAACTCCCTAAGGATCGAGGTCTTGTTATTTACGGACCTGGCATTGCATAACACCAATGACGGAGACAGGCAATTCCTCTTGGCCCCACTATCTGTCACCGTTGGGATGGGAAGTAGACTGGAAGGAGGCTGAGCGCTGTTTTGTCTCTGCCTCCTTCCCTTATAATTCTTTCTATTCCCACCGTCATATCTTCCCCTCCACAGGAGCACTGGAATCTCCTGGCCATGCATCCACACCTATGCCCGGTATGGTCTTACTAATATTAGGACGACCTCCCCTTCCCACCTGAATTGTCTTAAACTCACAGTTTAGCTTTCCACCCCACCATCCACTTCAACCCCCTAATTATCAGACTCACTATTTATTTATTCAGTAATGGCTTTCCTCCTTCCTCTCCGATCGGGGACAAAGGGTGGCTATTGGGGGTGAGCGATCCCAGAGGCACACACTTGATTGTGGGGTGCCTCAGGGAGCAGTTCGCTCCCCAATGCTGTTTAACATTTATATGCGCCCCCTTGCCCAGATTGTCCGGAGGTTTGGGCTGGGTTGCCATCAATACGCAGATGACACCCAGCTCTATCTACTAATGGATGGCCAGCCTGGCTCCGCCCCAGAGAACCTAGATCGGGCTTTGCAGGCTGTAGCGATGTGGCTCAGATTGAGTGGGCTGAAGTTGAATCCAGCGAAGACAGAGGTCCTTTGTGTGGGCCGCGGCGCCCGGGGAGGGGAAATAGCTCTCCCAACTTTCGACGGCGCACCATTGAAACCAGCACACCAGGTAAAGAGTTTGGGTGTTTTACTGGAGCCTTCATTATCAATGGAGGCCCAGATAGCAGCCACTGCCAAGTCAGCATTCTTCCATCTGAAGCAGGCAAGGCAGTTGGCCCCCTTCCTGGAACGTCGCGACCTCGCAACAGTGATCCATGCAATGGTCACCTCAAGATTGGACTACTGTAATGCCCTCTACTTGGGGCTACCTCTGTGCCGGACCCGGAAGTTGCAGCTGGTGCAGAACGCGTCGGCCAGGCTACTATTGGGGCTCTCGAAATGGGAGCACATACGGCCGGGGCTGCGTGGACTGCACTGGCTGCCAATTACCTACCGAGTCCAGTACAAAGTGTTGGTTATTACCTTTAAAGCCCTATATGGCCGAGGACCAGCCTACCTAAGGGACCGTCTCTCCCCATATGAACCCCAGAGGGCACTGAGGTCAGTGGGTAAAAATAAAATGACCATCCCTGGGCTGAGAGAGGTCAAACTCCAAAACACCAGAGCATGGGCCTTTTCAGTTGCGGCTCCTGAACTGTGGAACCAGCTCCCGGAGGAAGTGCGGGCCCTGCGGAGCCTCGACCAGTTCCGCAGGGCCTGCAAGACCGCCCTTTTTAGACAAGCTTATAACGATATCAACTGCTGAGCTGCTAGGAACAAAGAACCGCCATCTATAATATTATCTAAACTGGCAGAACCAGCGCCAGAACAGTTTTATTGCTGCCAGATATATATAATGTAACTTAAACTATGTATTTTAACTTAACTAACTGGTTTTTATATGTTTAACTTTAATTGTTAAATTCAATGTTTTACCTATTTATGTTAATGTTGAATTGCTGTTAGCCGCCCTGAGCCACCTAGGCAGGGAGGGCGGGATATAAATAAAATTAAAAAAAATTAATCAATATCAAGCCCACCCTAATATTCCCCTCTAATTGATTAGTCAAGGTTAATTAATTCCATTCTTAGCATTTTAATAAGAAAGCCCCCCCCCAATTTGAATCCCCCCAATTAATCTGCTAAAAAGATAAATATATAAATATATAATATTGAATCCATAGTACCAATCAATTGACTAAAATCTAATTAATTAATTAATAATAATTTCCAATCAAAATAGTGGTCAGTAAAAATCTATTGTTCTGTGGGATGGGAGTCCAGGATACCAAGTTAGGAAGGAGGATAGTAAAGTGCAGTTTTTAAAGTGCTGTTTTTAAAGTGTCGGTGCTCCAATATTCACAGATGATCTTAAAGTGCGGGTGCAGTTCATATAGATGTGGTTTTCTTAGGGCCTATTAGCATTCGCAGCTCAGGCGACCCGGGAGGGGTGAGACCCCCCCCCCCGTGTCCTCCCAATTGCTCAGCTAAGCCCCTACACAGTCACAGTCCTGTCACCACCTCCAGTCGCTCCAAGGCTCAGCACACTGGGCTTCCTCGCATCGAGCCCCGCACAGGGCTTCCCGGTCGGGAAACTCCCAGCTGCTGGTCCAACCGCACCTGGGTAGTGTCCACAGGATGAAAGGTGAGGGACAAGAAATGAGAGTTGGGGGGTACCCACTGAGACAAGTGCCCCAGGACCAGTCCACCACTCACTCACAACACTCCAGCAAGTTCCCTGGCCTCCGTCTACAACAGCCACTGGCCACCCCCGTAACACGTTCACCACCCGCGTTCTCGCTGCACCCCACCGCGTCACACTCCTCTCCCCGGTGCTGCTCGAGCTCTTCCCACACGCCAGTCCATGGCCACGCCCCTGCTTCTGCATCAGCGTTGGCCCGGCCAGCAGCAATATTCCTGGTCTTCTCTCCTCGAGGATTAAGAGCCGCCGCCTCTGTCGTCTTGTGAGAAATGCTTGCAGCCTATGTATAGCCTAAAAGAGAAGACAGTAAAGATGTGTGTTCAGATATATCTGGTCCAAATATATCCCCCAAAATCTCTTACCAGTATTTTGGAGGATATATTTGAGCATCTGGACAAAATTTGCCATTTAGGGGGATACCAATTATCCAGGTCCTGAAAAACCTGGAAATATTCATGTGTATCGAAAAATATTCAGGACTGCGATTTTAAGGCTTCCAGGTCTGGTTTTCCTATATTTTAGTTAGAGTTTTCAGGACTCTCAGAAAGCTGGAGGAAGTGGGAAAGGAGGCAAGTAATGTGATCTCTCAAGTAATGTGATTAGACTTTAGGAGGAGTATGAGCTGCCTACATAGTCATGACAATTTCTCCATGACTGTCTGAGCATGGGCAAAGAAGACAAAAGACATGCTACTGGACTATATTTCATAGCTAAATCAGCTGCTACTTTGGAGCTGCTGCTCTAGTCTCTGCCTTAGAATGCCGGCTACCCAGACAGACCTTCTTGTTCTGTCCCTGCCTGCTGGATTTGTTTTCTAATTTCTACCTTTGTTTTTAAAGTTTTTTTTTTCTTCTATAGATATATTGACGATTGCATGTGTGTGTTTGGGGGGAGTGGTTTAATGGAGGTTTGATTGATTCTTTTGGATGTGCAACATTGGACATGGGTTCTGTTTGGCTTCTGTGTTTGACATTGGTTCTGTTAGACTTGCAACAGTGCCCCTTGCTTCAGTTGAATTCTCCAGTTTGACATTAGTTATGTTGGGTTTGCCATACTGGCCCACTGCTTGACTTCTGTGGTTTGACATTGATTCTCTTAGACTTGTTATTTTTGTTTGCTCTTTGAGACTTTGGGCCAGTGGTTGGTCTTGTGTGTTTGGCTATTGGATTCTTTGATTACCACCCCATAGGAAACAGTGAAGAGAAGAGAGAAGTAGGCTAGCTTGGGACACCTTATTCAGGTGTCCGTAGAATGAAACAAGGGTGTTTAATGGATAGGCAACACTATGTCTTCTGCAAGTTTGTTGTCATTTTGTTGAAAAACAGCCACTGTAGTAACCCCCCACACCCTGATTCCCCCCATAGGGAATAATGGAACCCTAATAGTTCCAGAATCATGAAAGAGACAACAAGCCTGAATCATGGATTAATTGGGAGAACTAAAATAACTTCAAATTACTGCTATTTATACCCCTCCCAAATTCTGAATCTAAAACCTAGCATTTTAAAAGGTACACATTCCTAGATAACAGAATTTCTCCTTAGAATACCAGAAGTAGAGATGAGTTAAACTCCTTTCTATCTTTTTCAGATTTCCAGACTTTCCTAGAGACTTTTCAAAATCCTTAACAAAACCAGTAGTTTACCTTCTTTTCCTATTTCTGAATTTGCTTTATAGGATTGTCATTCATGCAGATCTTGCAGTAAGACAGTGTGTGTTTTCACTTTCCTCATTTTCCAGACCAGGCTTGAGAATGATGCATCTGTGAGTTAACCATCCCTCCATGCTTTGCATATGTTGTAACATCCAAAAAAGCTGTACTCTCTTTTCCTGGGAAAGGAATATGGATCAGGGGCTGTGGCTCAGTGGTAGAGCATCTGATTAGTAGAATCTCTTTGTTTGCCTTTGCAGCTAAGAAGATAAGACTCCTATAGACTCTCTTTGTTTGCTCTTGCAGCTAAGAAGATAAGAGCAAGAGTGATATCAAATGCTGTAACTTCTTGAGGTTGGCCTTTCTGGGGAACTTTTAAGGTGTTATTTGGGAACTTTGCTGTTCGTGTTCTGTTTTGTAAAGGCCAATGGCTATACACAATAATTTTTTGACTGACTGACTGACTGATTAGTGTGTGAAAGGCTCCAGGTTCATTACCTGAAACTTCCATTTAAAAGTATCAGGTACTAGGTGACATGAAAGACCTCCTCTTGAGATCCTGGAGAGCCACTGCAAGTCAGAATAGGCAATACTGATTTAGATATACTCATTGTCTAACTCAGTATAAGGCAGTTTATGTGTTTTCCCTATAGAATGATGTTGTTCGCTCAAGACAGAACTGCTGTTGTTAATTTGATCATGCTTCCCCACATCCCATTATCATGCTGGATACCAAAAACTCTTTCAGTTCACTCCCTGAATCATCTTATAAATATGTAAATTTGCAAGAAACGAGGTTGCCATTTTATGCCAGGATATGTAAATCTATAAACCAGTATCACAGACAGGCAAACTTGGTAAATCTTTGGGATCAATGTCTAAGAATTTTTTTAAAAAGAAATTTATGAATGTTGGACTTTATTTACTAGAGACCTTTGGTTCTTAAAACTTTCTAATTAACTACAGGCTTCCTTCAGATCACCCTTTCACATAACATAATTCTATTGAGAATTACAGAAGGTAAAATTTATACACACACACACAGAATAGGCTAAAGGAGCAATTAAATGCTAATGGAAATAGTTCTAGTATGTTCTTCTAAAGCCCTTGCTAATGCATTTATGATTTGTTTTTCTCTGCAGGTTCTTTCTTTCATTTGTAAATTCAAATAAAATGGTAAAGACTAAATTGGTTAAAGAGAATGGAAAGGTCCTGACACCAATCAGTCCAGTACGTAACACAACACGTACAAAGAATGTAATTGAGCAACAACATAGAATTTTCAACCATTTTGGAATTAAAAAAAAAAAAATTCTTATCAAAGCCAAGCCTGTGCTCATTTTAATATAACAGTGATTTGAGGAGATGGTAACCTTCTTTATTCTATACAGAACTGTTTTTTTTTTTTTTGGGGGGGGGGGTTGGCAGGTTATAATGTACATGTGTATATCTATGTCATAAACTGACAGGTTAATACCTCTGTAACATTTATACAACTTGGATTGTTATGGAGAAGTTGGCAAGAACATATGTTAAATATCCAGTTAATAGAGATGCTTCTGAAATTACTGTCTGCACCAAAAAACAACAACAACCCTATCTTGATGTGATGATATCTTTTTAGTGGTGTTTTACCAGTGTACATGAAAGCATATGCACATCAGTAATAAAAATAATTTTGAATAAAAACTGGCTTGGAATCAACTAGCCATCAGAGGAAGTCACTGGAAGATGCAGATTTTTTGCCATGTTCCCTTCCCCCCAATTTCCTTGAATCCTCAGAAAGAAGATTCCTGAAGTTATGAGACACATACAAACAGAAGCTACATTGATCAGTAGGTTTCACTGATGAATGGAAGGAAATAAAACCACATCTTCTCCATCACAACAGAGTTGTGTTAGCAGAAGATAAACAATTTCATCATCCTCTTCTTTACTACAGCTCCCAAGCTACATTATTTTTGTCTACATGTGTCCCATGACTCCAGGAATAATTTTCCCCATAAATTGAAAGGAACTGCTAGAGGGAGGAACACATAGGGAAAATCTACGCAACTTTTTGCAGAATAATATTTTACATGATGAAAATGCATATTCATGTAGCTTTTCTTTCTGTGTGAGAGTAAGCATGTTCCTTGTAAGATGCTTTCTATCTGCAGCTGTAATATCTGTATTTTAAATAATGGTCACCCTTGTAAGAGCCCTGTGGTGCAGAGTGGTAAAGCTGCAGTACTGCAGTCAGAGCCCTCTGCTCACGACCTGAGTTCGATCCCAGCGGAAGCTGGTTCAGGGAGCCAGCTCTAGGTTGACTCAGCCTTCCATCCTACCGAAGTCGGTAAAATGAGTACCCAGCTTGATGGGGGGGAAAGTGTAGATGACTGGGGAAGGCAATGGCAAACCACTCCGTAAAAAGTCTGCCGTGAAAACGTTGTGAAAGCAACGTCACCCCAGAGTTGGAAACGACGTGCTTGCACAGGTGACCTTTCCTTTCTTTGTAAGTTATCAGTCTAACCAATTAATTGTTAAAGCCCTGATAAGATGGTATTCTGAATAAGTATGACCTTTTAGTAAGGAAATAAAAATAACTATACATCAGAAGACTTCCATGGCTATTGCTTAGTTTATTCCAGCCTGTACCAAGGTTCACTGTCAAAAAGCTGATCTAAATGGCTAACTGGTTTGCTCTCCTTATCATATTAGTAATGCATAAACATAAAGAAATCAAATCATTATTGATTTACAACACAGATAATTATATAGGTGAATGTATGATAAGGTTACCTAATAGAATTCTGTCAATCAAGTCCATGCACATCTTTTCCATTTTGTGTTTGCTGAAACCCTATGATGGAATTCTGCTAGTGACATTTGAGTGATAGTGACTTTGATTTCAAAGGAAATGTTTCAGGTTCATTTCATTACCTTAGAAAAGTAAAAGCAAATTTGCCTTATAAAAAGCAATTACTTCTTGGCTGACCAGTGCACAATAGCAATATAAAAAAAGATTCCTCATTCCACTATTCAAATCCTGAACTATCAAACTAGTGTTTGATTTTGCTTTAAACCAATTTTACCTTGTTTGAATTGCAAAACCATTTAATCTTCATAAAGTAGGTTATTATAATGGAGATCATACTCTATTGGTACATTATACTGACTATGGGACAAACAGGAACCTATTTTTAATGCTTCAGCTTTGGGCGGGAAAACAGTATTAAATATGCAACATTTATATTTACTCTAGCTCTTATGAAAGGTTGAAAAGTTTGCTGGTATTTCAGATTCTTGGAAAAAATAGCTAATAATGATATCTGCTTAGATTGCGAGCTCCTTGGATAGGTCACTTGTACAGCCTCTAGAGCAGAGTTCATTTTAAATTACTTTTAGGAAGAAGAGGAAGAGGAGGAGACAACAAATTAAGTGGTCCTTCCTCCATAAATATTGTTCTGCCCCCAAAGGAAGGTGGTGTAGATGTGGGAAGGAAATGTATAACTCTTTCTGTGTTTTGTCCATACACATATTCCAAATAGGACTCCTAGCCCTGGGCTGGCAAATGATGGGAGATTTGGAGAGGTGCCCAGGGAAGGCAGAGTTTCAGGGGAAAGTGATGTCACTCCAAGTGACACTCTAGGAATTTCCCCCAAAATGTATGGTAAAGAGCACAGAAATTGGTAGAAATTTCTAAAGTGTCACCAACCATGCCATCTGCCCCCCCCCCATTTTTCTCCCACTCCTCAAATTATGAAGGGCAAAGGACTGAGGAGATGGCATTGGCTGCTGCCAGCAGGTAAACAGTAAGCCAAATTCCAGTGCAGAACAGAAAAGCCTAAACAAATCTTGTTCTACTGAGCACTCTATTAATCAGGGCTCCACTGAATGCTAGAAATCAACCTATATTTAAATGATTTCTTTACTTAGGAACACTAAAGAAAACCCTACAATAGTGATCAAATTAATAATTAGTCTGAATCTGATTCTGTTCTAAATCCAGACTTCATGTAAGGAAAGTAGAGAATTAGCAAATTTACATTCTTCTTTCTGCATTTATGTTTTAAGATGGAAAGTAACGTTGTGGATTTCATCAGCAACAAGGTAAACGAGCTCCAGAGATCACTAGGAGTAGCATATGGGGG